>NC_089836.1:2987293-3024793 GCF_035046505.1 Tiliqua scincoides
AGGGTTTGGTCAGAGTAGTAAGTTCAGTGGGAGCTTTGTTATTTTAAATATTGCTGTATACCAGTGTTTCTCAAACTGTGGGTTGCGAGCCCATTTCCGGTGGGTCCCCATTCATTTCAAATATATTAGACTTGATGATCCCATGGGATGTGACTGCGTTTGGGCAACTGTTACAGACCTATACATTGAACAGGCTACTCCCTATATGCTTTTAACAATGATGGTCAATGGGACTGACTGCTGGGTAAGTGTGGGCAGGATTGGAGCCTAGGATGGTTCAAAATTTTGCCTGCTTGATGATGTCACTTCCGGTCAGGGCATCACTTCCAGTGGGTCCTGACATATTCTCATTCTAAAGAAGTGGGTCCGTGAAGTGGGGTGCTAAAAGTGTGAGAACCACTGCTGTATACTGTTTATACTTGCTGGTATTTATTGAATGCCAGATGCAAGGGAGGGCACCAGGATGAGGTCTCTTGTTATCTGGTGTGCTCCCCGGGGCATTTGGTGGGCCGCTGTGAGATCCAGGAAGCTGGACTAGATGGGCCTATGGCCTGATCCAGCGGGGCTGTTCTTATGTTCTTATGCTCCCTGGGGCATTTGGTGGGCCGCTGTGAGATACAGGAAGCTGGACTAGATGGGCCTATGGCCTGATCCAGTGGGGCTGTTCTTATGTTCTTATGCTCCCTGGGGCATTTGGTGGGCCGCTGTGAGATACAGGAAGCTGGACTAGATGGGCCTATGGCCTGATCCAGTGGGGCTGTTCTTATGTTCTTATGCTCCCTGGGGCATTTGGTGGGCCGCTGTGAGATACAGGAAGCCGGACTAGATGGGCCTATGGCCTGATCCAGTGGGGCTGTTCTTATGTTCTTATGAAGTGCTTGTCTTTTGTGCTCTAGTGTAACTTGTGAGTATCTACATTTCTAGAGGTGTGGTTTAGAGTACAATAGAGGGACTTGGTTGTAGTTAAATCCAGTTTAGTCACTTACCTGCTATCATACAGAGGGAGGGGGGTTTGAGTTACAATTTGACCTTTGGATTTTGAACAGAGCTATTCAGTGAAGTGAGTTTGGACTCTGTGAATTTATACACTCACTGGGGCCAGAGAGCTATTAGTACCTGGGCAAGGATAGTTGGGTTAGGACCTGACCTGACCATCTTCTAGAGTCCCCTGAAGTTCACCGAGAGGCATAAGGTGAAATTGGTGCTTGTTTGTTAGCTAGATGGGTCCTGATGGGTAGCTTTAGAAAGTGGGTCCCTGCGGCAAAACGTTTGGGAACCACTGGGATAGAGGATGGATATATCCTGGGCAAGTTACGGGCAGTGGTGTCTCTAGGTTTACGTCACCCTGTGTGGGAGGCCAGTGCTTCACCTCTATGATGACCCCCTCCCATGCAGTGGTTCTTGCCTTAAAATTGACTGGAGAAGCCCAGGAGACAGGAGGAGATTCATAGCAATCAGCCTTGGCTTGGGGTTGTTACTTGGGAGGACACATCCTAGCCAACACATCCTATTAACAACCTTCACACTTAAATCTGTAACGTAATAACTCCACCCAGTATGCATGTAAGATCTTTTCCTAGCAATGCATGACTGTGTTACCTGTTCCCACCATTAGATGGCCACAATGAGCATTTTTCAATGGTTATGGTGGGGAGGTTATGAAGCCTGGCCAAGCATGGCTTGAAGGTTAGTCCCCAAATGGTGGTGGGCTTCACCTGGGACCCTGTCGCCCTGCATGGCTGCCGACATGTCCCTGGCGCCTTGCCACGGTGGAGCATGCGAATGCGCAGAGCTGATGCGCCCTTCTGGGGTTGCGGCGGAGCGAAAGAGCTCCGATTCTGGTTCCAGGGCTTTCCAGAAATGGACCCAAGCTCTTCCCTGACGTTCATGTGGCTGTGTGTTTTGGAAGAAGGGGTCCCGTGGGCGCATCGGACAGGACCCTCGGCTGGTTTACATTCAGGTGGTTTGCATGGAGCTGGGCTGGGTGGCCAACACTTGGCCAACAGTCTGAGGCAAAGAGGCAAAGAAGGAAGGCCCACAGCCAGGGAGACAGACCAGGGACAGACTGCACTTGCTCCCGGTGTGGAAGGGATTGTCACTCCCGGATTGGCCTTTTCAGCCACACTAGACGCTGTACCAGAACCACCTTTCAGAGCGCGATACCATAGTCTTTCGAGACTGAAGGTTGCCAATATATAGGGCTGGGGGGGAGGGCTGTTCTTTGGCGCTCGTGGAAATACAGGACAAAGTGACCTCCACTACAACCTGATACTGCAGTCGGCATCCCTGACCTGGCGTGAACTTGCATTGCAGGGGAAAAATGTGCTGGCCGTGTGCCTTGCTTTGAGAGAGAGATGGCCTTTTCACAATGGGTGTCCAGGGAGAGGAGGCGTGAGTTGTAACGGGGTTGAAAGGCTAATTAGGCTCTGCTTATTAGTTGACAAACTTATGGTTGACAACCTTCAGTCTCGAAAGACTATGGTATAAGCCTACAGCACCCAGTATTCCCAGGCGGTCTCCCATCCAAGTACTAACCAGGCTTGAACCTGCTTAGCTTCTAAGATCAGGCATCTGCAGGGTAACAGTTGCAAGCAGAATGGCTCAAGAATGGGATAAGAATAGGCCCCTAGTTTGGCTGTACTTGTCGTAAGAGGCGACTAAACAGCCACCGGGTAGATGGGACTCGTCAGCCTGGGAAGGCAGCTCATCTGAGAGAAGGAAAACTCTGATCCCAAACCTCCACTGCCTTGTGGCTACATCCAGTTATGGAAAAGGCTTCAGGAGTCGACCTCGAGTCATAATCCGGAGCCGGAGTCCCTGAGGCAGTTCATGGCTGAACACAGTCACGTTCTGGCAACTCCTGCGACGCCGCTGGAACCAACCGTATTGGCCTCTGCCTTTCCATTGGACCATTTCAGCGACGTGGAGAGGGGGGATTTGCTGCATGGGTAACAGCCTATCCTCCATACCTACTTTACCCAGGCTTCACGCACTGGAGAGGACACTGTTCCAGAACCACCATTCAGAGCGTGACACCATAGTCTTCCGAGACTGAAGGATGCCAACAATAATTAGTTGACTGAAGCCAGGACAACATTTCACAGAAATGCTGCCATAGATGGTGAACAAAACTGTCGGCGTTCTAGATCCAGAAAGTTGGACTAGATGGGCCTTGGTCCTGATCTTGCAGGGCTTGTCTGATGTTCTTAGGACTCACCTTTGAGACCCCAAGAGATCCAGGAAGCTGGACTAGATGGGTCTTGGGCCCGATCCTGCAGGGCTCGTGTGATGTTCTTAGGACCCACCTTTGAGATCCCAAGAGGTAAGAGGGGTTGGCAAGTGAAAAGCTAGTTCCCTCGTCTTCCCATCTAGTGGTGGTTAGGATCTGAGTGTAGGGCAGACACATCAGTTCAGCACCCCCCCCCCCCAAGCTGCTGTTCAAAGCAACTGCTTCACCCAGCCTCATATGCAGTCTGGCTCTGGTTGAATGCTCCTCTCAACAAATTCCCTGCAGATAGAAAGCTAGCATGCTGGGGAGGAAGCTTGGTCAGAACTCTTTGACTTGCTGGGTTTTTCTGTGCAAGGAATTTTGTTTTGCTGTGGGGAAGAGCAGCCGGTCCCCAGATGACCCCAGTTGCAGTATGAGCTACAGCCCATGAGAATTAGACCTCCAAGATAGGTCAGGACAGAAAAAATGAGACAGGAAGTTGGAGGCCAGCATGGCTGATACAGGGAGGCGAATTAGGTGATGATGCTAAACTCAGTCCCAGACCGTGTTGTTGATGAGGCAGGCCTGGATCCGCAAGGCTGCAGCTGTACTATACCTGTCGGCCTGGGAAAGGAGATACAGCTTGCCCTCACCTGGTTTGCCCCTTCCTGTTGGATTTTCATATGCCAAGCACAATTTCTGATGCAGTCCCTGGGCTGAGAGCCAACCGTTGGCTCAGCTCAAGATTTGCAGATTGGCTGTTGGGGGGGGGGAGAGACAGGATTCGGAAATTACTGGAGAGAGGGACTGCAGGGGTGTGTGCTGGCAAGGCTGGGAAGCTGGCAAATGTGACCCTTGGTGGCCAACTGCAAAATCTCACCTTCCTTCTTTTATCTTGGGCTGCAATCCTAGCCACACTTTCCTGGGAGTTAGCCCCATTGACTATAAGGGGATGTGACCCTTGGTGGCCAACTGCAAAATCTCACCTTCCTTTTATCTTGGGCTATAATCCTATCCACACTTTCCTGGGAGTAAGCCCCATTGACTATAAGGGGACTCACTTCTGGTAGACATGCATAGGATTGGGCTCTATAATCACCTTCGCTATGATTATTTCAAGTTTCCCCTTCTCTGTTCAGATCTCTCAATAGGCTGCAATCCTATGTACCTATTTTCCCGAGAGTAAGCCCCATTGAACATCATGGGACTCCTGAATAAGGCATACACAGATTTGTGCTGCTTGGTGGTGAGCACCTTAGGTAGTCCTGGGCAAACTGTTATTTTTCTCCATGTGTACAATACAGATATAGAAATCATAGAGTTGGACGGGACCTAAGAGTTCATCTAGTCCAACCCCCTGCCTCAGGCAGGAAATCCTCTTAGAGCATCCTAGCCTACCTCACAGGGTTATTGTAAGCTTTCCACTATCCTAGATAACGAAGCAGTCCGAGTGCTTCAGAAAAGAGCTATTTAAGCCCCAAATATAATTATGACTGCGGGCTTGCGGCGGGAATTAATTAAATGTCAACTGGAAACAATTTTTAAACAAGGGGAAAAGGTGGGAGGGATTCTTATTCTGGGATAGTATGTTAGTATCCCCTGGGGGCCGGGGATAAGAATAGGCCCTCAGTTTGGCTGTACTTGTCGTAAGAGGCGACTAAACAGCCACCGGGTAGATGGGACTCGTCAGCCTGGGAAGGCAGCTCATCTGAGAGAAGGAAAACTCTGATCCCAAACCTCCACTGCCTTGTGGCTACATCCGGTTATGGAAGAGGCTTCAGGAGTCAACCTCGAGGCAAAATCCGGAGCCGGAGTCCCTGAGGCAGTTCATGGCTGAACACAGTCACGTTCTGGCAACTCCTGCGACGCCGCTGGAACCAACCGTATTGGCCTCTGCCTTTCCATTGGACCATTTCAGCGACGTGGAGAGAGGGGATTTGCTGCATGGGTAACAGCCTATCCTCCACACCTACTTTACCCAGGCTTCGCGCACTGGAGAGGACACTGTTCCAGAACCACCATTCAGAGCGTGACGCCATAGTCTTCCGAGACTGAAGGATGCCAACATGTTAGAAGAGGCAGTGGGTAATATAGCAGCGGGTTGGATACTTAAAAGGATAGGCTGAAGCCATTGATCAGACATTGGGCATGCTGCAGAACCTTGGGCCAGTTGAAACCAAGAAAGAGTCTCATAGCATCTCAGGGACAAGCCAAGGATAAACATCAGGGGACTATATCCCGGTTTGAGAGCTGCATCCATCCTCACTTGATGGGGGTGAGTGCACCAGGTGGGATAGCTTTCCCAGCCAGGGGGGGCATCAGCAGTGTACAACCAGGGAAAGCTAAACAGTGGTGTACATGCTTCTTCCCCACCTTCTGTCTTCACAACAGCCCTGTGAGGTAGGTGAGGCTGAGAGTGACTGGCCCAGCTGGGTGGCTGAGCAGGGATTTGAACCCAGATGTCACATAGGCCACAAACGTGGGCAGGTGGGGGGGGTGAGCCTTTGTGCATGCCTGCGATGTCTCTTGGCGCAGTCCTTCTCCTTCCCCCCTCACAGCGTCAGGCTGCTAGCGAGAGTATCCATCTCCGTCAGTCATCCCTACAAATCTCGGCTTTTTTAAAAATTCTCCTTGAATGCTGCAGTAAACTCTCCCCTCTGAGATTACGCCAGCTCTCTCCCCCCCTCCTGTCTCATTGGATGCACTTAGACACTGCCAGAGAAGAAAGCCTGTCTGACAAGGGCTCAGTGTGTCCTCTTATTGCCTCCTGTTTTTTCCCCTGCTAAAGAAATTTAACCACTCAATTGTTAATTACCGTATTTTTCGCTCCATAAGACGCACTTTCCCCCCCCCCCCAAAAGTGGGAGGAGGGGGAAAGTGTGTGCATCTTATGGAGCGAATACTGCAAAAAAGAGTGCACGTTGGGGACCTTAATGAAGGGGGGATCTTCATGCCAGTTTATGATCCCATTCACCCTAATAGAGGGAGGGATCTTCATGCCAGTTTATGATCCCATTCACCCTAATAAAGGGAGGGATCTTCATGCCAGTTTATGATCCCATTCACCCTAATAAAGGGAGGGATCTTCATGCCAGTTTATGATCCCATTCACCCTAATAAAGGGAGGGATCTTCATGCCAGTTTATGATCCCATTCACCCTAATAAAGGGAGGGCTCTTCATGCCAGTTTATGATCCCATTCACCCTAATAAAGGGAGGGATCTTCCTGCCAGTTTATGATCCCATTCACCCTAATAAAGGGAGGAATCTTCATGCCAGTTTATGATCCCATTCACCCTAATAGAGGGAGGGATCTTCCTGCCAGTTTATGATCCCATTCACCCTAATAAAGGGAGGGATCTTCATGCCAGTTTATGATCCCATTCACCCTAATAGAGGGAGGGATCTTCATGCCAGTTTATGATCCCATTCACCCTAATAGAGGGAGGGATCTTCATGCCAGTTTATGATCCCATTCACCCTAATAAAGGGAGGGATCTTCATGCCAGTTTATGATCCCATTCACCCTAATAAAGGGAGGGATCTTCATGCCAGTTTATGATCCCATTCACCCTAATAGAGGGAGGGATCTTCATGCCAGTTTATGATCCCATTCACCCTAATAAAGGGAGGGATCTTCATGCCAGTTTATGATCCCATTCACCCTAATAAAGGGAGGGCTCTTCATGCCAGTTTATGATCCCATTCACCCTAATAAAGGGAGGGATCTTCCTGCCAGTTTATGATCCCATTCACCCTAATAAAGGGAGGAATCTTCATGCCAGTTTATGATCCCATTCACCCTAATAGAGGGAGGGATCTTCATGCCAGTTTATGATCCCATTCACCCTAATAAAGGGAGGGATCTTCATGCCAGTTTATGATCCCATTCACCCTAATAGAGGGAGGGATCTTCATGCCAGTTTATGATCCCATTCACCCTAATAAAGGGAGGGATCTTCATGCCAGTTTATGATCCCATTCACCCTAATAGAGGGAGGGATCTTCATGCCAGTTTATGATCCCATTCACCCTAATAAAGGGAGGGATCTTCATGCCAGTTTATGATCCCATTCACCCTAATAAAGGGAGGGCTCTTCATGCCAGTTTATGATCCCATTCACCCTAATAAAGGGAGGGATCTTCCTGCCAGTTTATGATCCCATTCACCCTAATAAAGGGAGGAATCTTCATGCCAGTTTATGATCCCATTCACCCTAATAGAGGGAGGGATCTTCCTGCCAGTTTATGATCCCATTCACCCTAATAAAGGGAGGGATCTTCATGCCAGTTTATGATCCCATTCACCCTAATAGAGGGAGGGATCTTCATGCCAGTTTATGATCCCATTCACCCTAATAAAGGGAGGGATCTTCATGCCAGTTTATGATCCCATTCACCCTAATAGAGGGAGGGATCTTCATGCCAGTTTATGATCCCATTCACCCTAATAAAGGGAGGGATCTTCATGCCAGTTTATGATCCCATTCACCCTAATAGAGGGAGGGATCTTCATGCCAGTTTATGATCCCATTCACCCTAATAAAGGGAGGGATCTTCATGCCAGTTTATGATCCCATTCACCCTAATAGAGGGAGGGATCTTCATGCCAGTTTATGATCCCATTCACCCTAATAAAGGGAGGGATCTTCATGCCAGTTTATGATCCCATTCACCCTAATAGAGGGAGGGATCTTCATGCCAGTTTATGATCCCATTCACCCTAATAGAGGGAGGGATCTTCATGCCAGTTTATGATCCCATTCACCCTAATACAGGGAGGGATCTTCATGCCAGTTTATGATCCCATTCACCCTAATAAAGGGAGGGATCTTCATGCCAGTTTATGATCCCATTCACCCTAATAAAGGAAGGGATCTTCATGCCAGTTTATGATCCCATTCACCCTAATAAAGGGAGGGATCTTCATGCCAGTTTATGATCCCATTCACCCTAAGGAGGGGGGGATGGTTCAAATGTTATTCTGTTATAGTTTATTAAATATTTTATTACACTATTTGGTTCAGAATATTTTTTTTCCTGTTTTCCTCCTCTAAAAAATAGGTGCGTCTTATGGTCAGGTGCGTCTTATGGAGCGAAAAATACAGTATAATGCGCACCAACATTCTCTCTCACTCTCTCTCACTCTCTCTCACTCACACACACACACACACCCCTTTGTACATCTTTTCCCCCATTCGTTCTCATGCCCATCCACCAATTCCCAGGCACACCAAGAGGGTTAGAGTTGCCCAGTGGTGAAGCCCAGGGTCTGGTCTTGTCTCTGCTACAAATTCATTTGTTGGGTGCTTGCTGTTTGTTTAGCAAGCTGTGCCTCGCTTTTCCCCATCTGCAGTATCGGGAGAATTATACTTTATAGGGGTGTTGGAAGAATGACATCAAGATGAAATGCGGGAAGCAGTTTGCAGACTCAGAAAGTGGTATACATAGTTCTTCCTCCCTCCCAACAGCCCGTGTGATGTAGGGGAGGCTGAGAGATAGCGGCTGGCCCAAATGGTAGTGGCTGGCACTCCTGGCCCAGTGGGGATTTGAACCTGGATCTTCCAGGTCTAAATCTGATGCCACAACCACTACACCATCCTGTCTTGTGATGAAAACAAACAGCAAAATAAGAACAGATAAAGTGAACTGGTCGTAAAATGATCGTAAAGAATAGTGCAATAAAAAAAAATTAAAACATATATGGCAGTGTTTCTCAAACTGTGGGTCAGGACCCGTTAGGTGGGTCGCAAGGTGGGTCCCCATTCATTTCAATATTTTATTTTCATATCTTAGACGATGCCCCCATGGGATGTGACTGCATTTGGGGAAATGTGACAGACCTGTACTTTGAACAAGCTACTATGTACATTCTTTTAACAGTGATGGTTAAATGGGACTTACCCCTGGGTAAGTGTGGGTAGGATTGCGGCCGAGGATTGTGAACAATTTTCCTGCTTGATGCACTGTTACCCTGCAGATGCCTGATCTCATCTGATCTTGGAAGCTAAGCAGGGTCAGGCCTGGTTAGTACTTGGATGGGAGACCGCCTGGAAATACCGGGTGCTGTAGGCTTATACCATGATCTCGGAAGCTAAGCAGGGTCAGGCCTGGTCAGTACTTGGATAGGAGACTGCCTGGGAATACCGGGTGCTGTAGGCTTATACCATGATCTCAGAAGCTAAGCAGGGTCAGGCCGGGTTAGTACTTGGATGGGAGACCGCCTGGGAATACCGGGTGCTGTAGGCTTATACCATGATCTCGGAAGCTAAGCAGGGTCAGGCCTGGTTGGTACTTGGATGGGAGACCGCCTGGGAATACCGGGTGCTGCAGGCTTCTACCATAGTCTTTCGAGACTGAAGGTTGCCAACCAGATGATGTCATGGCATCACGTCCGGTGGGTCCTGACACATTCTCATTTTAAAAAGTGGGTCCCGATGCTAAATGTGAGAACCGCTGAAATATGGAATGCAACCACCAAGCCCGAAAGCAACTAACACTGAAGGTGAAAAAGGGGAGTCTTCCGCCCTCCTTCCCTCAGCCTCCCTTTCTCTTGCTTTCCACCCTGGTGTGAAAGGCAGTTTGTCTTAATAGGAACCCTTCCAGACAACTGGGGCCTGAATCTTTTCACGATTCAGCAGCGTTACGGACGCCCTCCACGCTTAAAAGCATCTCCTGTGCCGGAGCTGCTGCCCCGGCCTTGCTTGTTCCCGGTTTTTGACCTCAGCACGGCACCCCGGAGGTGGAGGGGGTTTTCTGTGCCGAGAGTGGTCGGCCAGGACAAACCTCCACTTGAGGGGACATCAGTGTTTGTGCGTTGGCTCCGCGGCTCTAATGCAACCTGACAGCGACGTGAGCTGGGGAAAGAGAGGAAGGAGAGCGAATGTAGGGTATTTTTTTTTTCTTAAAGGCAGCCGCAGAAGAGGGTGAGATGGGGAAGCAGCTCTCGAGGAGGGTGTTTTGCAGAGCTGAACGCTCCGCACAAAGGGTTATCTTTAGCCGCAGGACAGACTTGTGCCGTTCTAAGATTCAAAGGCTACCTGAAAGGCGTACCGCCGTTTTTGCACACGCCCAACGGTTTCTTCGCGCAGTGCGCACATTCTTGACTCGCGGCAATCCTTGCCACCAGAGGCAAGTGAAGTCGGCTGGTTAAAAAAAAAAAAATTACGGGCAATAGGTCTGTCAACAGCTATCGGCCGTGATGTAGCACTGGCCCATTTGTGAGGTCAACTGAGGCGGTCGCCTCAGGTTGCAGATTGGCAGAGGGGTGCCCATGTTCCATCATCCCTGTGTGCTCCCTGGGGCATTTAGTGGGCCACTGTGAGATGCAGGAAGCTGGCCTGAGCCGGCGGGGTGGTTCTTATGTCCTTATGGTCCCTTCCCAGAGCTGCTCCCCCTCCAGACGGGGCATCTTCCTTTCGGAACAGCCGCAGAGCTGCCGGGTTTTAGAGCCATTGGAAGGAGAAGCCACCGCAAAGTAATTGGTTCTGAGATACAAATTGCCTTTGCTCCCAAGGGCACGCTGTTCGCGAGGAACGGAGGCACTTTGGCCAGCCAGCAATTTTACTCATTACTCCTAATCATCTTGGACAAGGGGACTCCAATAGATCTTTTTTGCTTCTCCTGTCCTCCTCCTTGACCTCGTGTCCCAGAATCTCTTCCGCTGATTTGGCTGAAAAAGCAGCTCCTGTCCATCCTGTCCGTCCGTCCCCCCCCCAACTTTCTCGCACGCCTGGATATTATTCTTCCCCCAAATGCCTTTTTTTTTTCATTTTTCCACGCTCGTGAGCTCTGAGCAAAATGGCAGCTTATTGTGGAGTTTGCACGTGTGCGGTAATTTTTGTTACTGTCCAAAAGTAAGGCAGTGGGACGTGCAAGCTCCTGATTTTAGAAGGAGACGACCTTGGAATGCCAGATGCAGGGGAAGGCCCCAGGTTGTAGGTTGTGTCTTGCTATCTTTTGTGCCACGAAGGGGCCACGAAGAGACCCAGAGCTGTGTCTTGTTGGGGCATCCCTGGAGCCCGTTCTAGCCCTAGTCTTGGCAGGCCAGACAACTGGAACAATGGGGTGGGGGGAAGTAGCAGAGTATCCGGCAAAAGGCCATGTTGGTATGTAGGTCAGCTCAAGGAACACGATCCGTGGCTGTTGGAGTGACGGTGCCATTTGTAGCTATTTCAGAAGCTCCTGCTGACACCAACAGAACCGGGAAGGTTTATAGCCAAGGGGACATAGGGTTGTGTATGAGAAAAAACTCAAACTGATGCAGAGTGCAGTGCTGACGAGCTTAGAACAATCCTACGTTGCCCCCCCCACGGTGCATTTCTCCCGCCCCCAGCACTGGGTGACATGCAGCGCTTACCCCTTCCATTGTCCAATGGGAATGTGCCCTAGAGCAGTGGTTCTCAAACTTTTCAGCATTGGCATCTGCTTTGGAGAATGGCAACCTTTTGGGAACCCCCCTGGAAGTGATGTCGTTAACCTGGGAGTGATGTCATGGCCAGAAGTGACATCATCAAGCAGGAACATTTTTTAACACCCCCCGTATGACAACATCAAACCATTAATTGAGTCGAAAGTTTACAATAAATGTAAGTTCAGAAATTTATTTCGAAGGAGCGGTCCTAGCCTTACCAAGCTGATAAGAACATAAGAACAGCCCCACTGGATCAGGCCATAGGCCCATCTAGTCCAGCTTCCTGTATCTCACAGCGGCCCACCAAATGCCCCAGGGAGCACACCAGATAACAAGAGACCTGCAAGGCCTCCTGGGAATTGTAGTCAAGAACATAAGAACAGCCCCACTGGATCAGGCCATAGGCACATCTAGTCCAGCTTCCTGTATCTCACAGCGGCCCACCAAATGCCCCAGGGAGCACACCAGATAACAAGAGACCTGCAAGGCCTCCTGGGAATTGTAGTCAAGAACATAAGAACAGCCCCACTGGATCAGGCCATAGGCACATCTAGTCCAGCTTCCTGTATCTCACAGCGGCCCACCCAATGCCCCAGGGAGCACACCAGATAACAAGAGACCTGCAAGGCTTCCTGGGAATTGTAGTTAAGAACATAAGAACAGCCCCACTGGATCGGGCCATAGGCCCATCTAGTCCAGCTTCCTGTATCTCACAGCGGCCCACCAAATGCCCAGGGAGCACACCAGATAACAAGAGACCTCATCCTGGTGCCCTCCCTTGCATCTGGCATTCTGACATAATCTCGAAGGAGAACTTTTCTTACCTGAAAAGAGGGGAAAAGTAAGGGAGTAATATTGGCAGAAGCTCAAACTGGATCAGTCCCCAGGAAAATAAACAGGCAAGCCCAACAATTTTGCTGTCGCTGCAGCTCCTTTAAACGCTCTAATTAATTGGAAACAGCAGTGTATCATTTCCCAAACAGTGCTACGGAAGAGGCTGTATGGCTGAACACTCAGGGCCAGCCACACACAAGTCCTATACACCTGAGAGTAAACCCCATTTAACACAATGGGACTTATTTCTGGGTAGCAATATATAGGATTATGCCCTGAGATTGGTCCATAGTCCCTTAATGAACTGAATAGTTGAATGGGGGGATTTGAACTTGTGTCTTGCCTCAGGTTGTCCAGCCCTGTTAACTCTCTCCCTCTCCTCGGTCTCTCCCACTCCAGCCTTGTTCTTGGACATCCTTCTCGTCGCCGGCATACAGAAGATGGTGAAGCGAAAGGGGCCCTACGACATCAGCCCCGGTCTTTTGGACTACTTGACCATGCACATCTACGCTTTCCCAGCCGGTCACGCCAGCCGGGCCGCCATGGTCTCCAAGTTCTTCCTCAGCCACCTGGTCTTAGCCGTCCCGCTCCGAATCTTGCTTGTCCTCTGGGCCTTCTTGGTGGGGCTGTCTAGGGTTATGGTCGGGCGGCACCACGTCACCGATGTCCTGTCCGGCTTTTTCTTCGGCTACCTGCAGTTCCGGCTGGTGGAGCTTCTCTGGATGTCCTCCAACACTTGCCAGATGTTGATTTCCATATGGTGAACGCCTACCCACACCCCTTCTGCCCCACCTTGCTTTTTTGTACACTTCTTTCAACGTGTGGGGTTTTGCAAACGGACACTGCGCACGAAAGCCTCCACGCTCGAATTGGAAATTCGTCTCGATGCCCGTCGCAATGGCGGCCTATTTGTACCTAACAAAATGGCTCCAGATCATTGGTTGTCCCTATGCTGTCAGGACCCACAACTGTGTCTCCTGGACTCCTGATTGGACAGCAGATTCACTTGACTGTGGAGAGAAAGAAGAATGCTTTTAAGTTCTGTCGCTATTTGCTTGTTTCGGTGCTCACCGGTCTTGGCGCATGCTGCCCTTATTGTTTCGCGTGGACAGGCAATCGCGCATTTTTGTGGAGGCTGGTGAAGCCTAGGGTGGCCGAGTGGACACCTTGAGATCCTCCACACTTCTTCTAAATTATCCGATGTGTGGGGGAAGGCAAGGTAGTTATGATTCCTCCTGCCTGTTCTTCCTTAGGCCTTGTGATTTGTTGCCTCTCACACCAGAGACAGAAAACAGGGCTTACGAAGGAGCAGATGGGAGAATCCGGAGCCTTCATGTCTTCCTCTGCAGTAGGGTGTATGTGTGTGTGTGATTGTAAAAGGCAGCCCTACTGAATTTGGGGAAGGCGGGGGTCTTCTTGAAGCTATTTGCAACCACTGTCCCTTGTGTCACCTGGGCATGATGCCAGACTAACCAGTAATAAAGGTGACCTGAATTTTGACCGTGGTGGTTCCTTTTGCCCTCATTCTGGGGGACAGCTCCCAGGGAGCCATGCTGTAGAGAGGGGGGGCCCGTTGGTGGGGGAAAATGTCAGCTATTGCTCAGTGACTGAGCACGTGTTTTGAATGCAGAATGGGTCAATCCTGGCAGCATCTCTAGCTAGGGTTGGGAAAGTCTCTGATAGAAACCCTGGAGAGACGCTGCCAGTCAATGCCTGAACCCCAAAGAAACTGCTGCCAACCAGTGAAATCGACACTGACATCATGGGCCAAGGATCCAGTGGTTCTTTTCACCTTTCGCTGTGTCAAATGTTTGTGGTCATGCTGTAAAAAGGTGCTCTAGAAAATAATGGGAATGGAGGAGAGAATCATAGTGGTGCTGTCCACTTGGGCCTGGGTACAGTGTTTATGACTGCAGACAAATGCTATATTCAGGGGTTTGCATAAGGCTAATGGTTGGCAACCTTCAGTCTCGAAAGACTATGGTATAAGCCTACAGCACCTGGTATTCCCAGGCGGTCTCCCATCCAAGTACTAACCAGGCCTGACCCTGCTTAGCTTCCAAGATCAGATGAGATCGGGCATGTGAAGGGTAACAGTTGTGTATAAGAGAGGGATGACGTTTGGAGAAGAAATGAGGGGTGGGCTAGTGCATCTGACCCTCCACACTTCCTTGTTGTCTCTGCCCTCCCTTTTTTACAGTCCAAGAAGTGGAAGGAGCTGAGGCTGGCACATTGCTGGGTAAAGGGGGGCAGCATTCGGCGTGCCATCTCAGTCTGTACATGACCCGCATGCTTTCGCTCTCAATTTTTCCAAGGCAGGTTGCCAACTTTTTCAGCGAACGTATGCTCCTGTGCAGGGGTAGCTCTGTAGGTGGGGCTTTGTGAGGCACGTGCTGGGCTCTGGAAGGGCTGGGAGACCCATGATGATGCCGATTGGGGTTTGTGGTGGGTCCGAGCCCTGGACCCACTGCCACAAGGCGTGCGCTCAGCATCCCGTTCGAAAATGCCTTTTGCCAAGCCTGGTTCAGGCTCCGTTGGAGTTGATGACTTTTGCATGTTGGTTTTCCTGCTTGGTAATGAAGGCAAGACGCAAATAAACAGAAAATCTATGCCTGGCAAGCGACACTTGCCTGGGGGAGAGGAATCGGCTTCCGCGACAGGCGGGCGCGATCCCATCACAATCGAGGGAACTGGAAGGTTTTTCTGCCAAGCCAAACACCGCCGTCGGTGGCTTGTGCGATCAGACATTTCGAGACGACACAGAACTGAAGTGGGTCCCTTGCTCCTGTTCTGAACAAAACACAGTCTAAATCAGGAGTGACCCCGTCTTATCCTCCCCCCCAAAAAAGCTTTGGGGTACCATGTGTCCCCACCTTCGTCACCCAAAGACATTCTTCTTTGCAGAGCAGAGTCTCCTAGACATGTCGGTGTAAGATTTGGGGTCGCCCAATGCTTGTTTTGGGGGGATAACACCCCATTCTCTTGTTTGTAAATGATGCACCCAAGGGTGCACCACCTCTCAAGGCATCCCATGCAAATGTAAGACTGTGGGTCGAGAAAATCCTTGCGCTTTTCATCGAGGGCAGTCTTCCAGTAATGAGGATTTATGACACGTGGATGCCTAAAGGCTGATTTTTGGGGTGCAGTGACATGTCATTGTTCCAAAGGAGTTTGCTCTAAAGGGTTGCCAGCCCCTCCAGGTTTGGCCTGGAGCCTCCAGAAGTCAGCACCAGTTTCCAAGTGGCTACTCAAAGCAATCTAGGGGACTCCAGGAATGGGAGGGAGAGCCTTCAATATCTCCATCTTTCACACACACACCACCACCACCACTTTGTTGGCTAGCCATCTAGCTCGATGAAGAATCCTATAGGACTTGAAAACTTGCTGTGGTTGTTTTTGGAGTTGGGCCTAACCAAGGCAAGCCCTGACTTTGCATGGTGGCTTTTTCTTGTGGGCCAACGTGGTGGCCACCAATTTGTTGAGGAACCTCAGTCCTCAGTGACCTTGAACGATTGAAGAGGCACATTGGAAAAGTAATCTTTGGTTTGCACTGAGTCTCCTTTTCCAATTGACAACCTGGTGGCCTGTCTCTTCTGTGCGCAGGGAAGCAATCATCGGAGGGTTTGAACTCTCCAAGGGGGTGGCGACCCCCTGAGACGTCTCGTCCAGCTCTGAACTTTAAGGCTGATTAAATCCAGCGGCAAAAGAGGTTTTTAATCTGCAGAAAGGCGAGGCATGCTTAGTGTAGAGCAAAGCTGGATTATAGCATACGGGGACTCGAGGAGGAGTGAGTGGAGCCGAGGATATCAAGCTGGACTGCAGTGGAGCTGACTTCTCGCCCCCCGTTAGTCTAACAGGCTGCTGTGATGATATGTTTTTTAATTGATTGAGTGATTGAAAATATGTCTACATGCTATAGGGTCCAGAGATGGTATTGAGACCCATTTCACGGGACTATTGCCGAGCCTCTCTACCTTTCTCAGAAAGGACATTTGGCTTGCTAATTTGAATTACGCGGGTCTGCAGAACTGAGGGTCGGAAAAACTTCTCAAAATTTGTGGTGGTTTTATATTAATCTGGGGTGTGGGTTCCCAAACATGGCATCCGTTTTGCCCTGTCGCGTCTAGGTTCGGAGAACCGGCGTAGCCTCCTGAGTGAATGGGCTGAGCGGCTTCCTCATGAGGAAGCCACGGTGCAGGCTGCTTGAGGAAGCTGCTGGAACAAGGCTGTGTCGTCTCTCCGAAATGAAGACGCGATAGGGCAACATGGATGCGATTTTTTTTTTGAATCGGTGCCCCAAAGATACCCAGGAATAGGTCTAAGACAGCAAAAAGCATGTTGGCCTGTGTTACGTGGGCAAGTTCTAGGCTGGTGGGGTGGATCGGCTTGGCTCTCTGAGGCTCAGTCCCTGATTGACCTGTGGGGTGAATGATGGGAGGTAATGGCCTTTAGGGGGTCCCTTCTCCCAGCATGGAGGTAAAATCCTGCAGGGAAATATTGACGTCTTTAGTTGCCCTCAATGCAGCAGGTCCAGAGTTTTCTTAGGAACTGTCCAAGGTGCTGCACTATGTCCATCTTTGCACATCTCAACCCTGCCCCATGGCTTGGTGCAACCTGACGTCGGGGCCTACAACAAGCTGCCTACAACAACCTGTCTACCAGCATATGTTGTCCCCCTTGTCTGGTAACTTTTGATGGATCCATGGAAAGGACTTGTGATAGCGGCCAACCAGACCTCAGATGTCAGCGTGTTGTTCTTTTGAAGACACTATGATTAATCTTGACTTGAGAGAGCCGGACTCAGAGTCTTGTTGCTAATTAGTCATGAAATAGCATGACGGGCCGATCAACCGCACTGTTTTGCAAGGGACTTCAGCTGGCCTTTCACCAAACACATGGCGTCGTTTGGGTGTCACCTGATGGATCCTTTTATTTTTCCAGCTTCTACAAAGCTTTATCTGTCCTTGATTTCCAGGCTTTCAAACATGCTTTCTTTTTTCAGCAAGAATCAGGCCTGAGCCGTGGGTGGCAACTGGGGCGGGAATTCAAAAGACAGGACTACCGAGAGGCAAGCCGGGAATCTGGAATGAAACCAGGAAACAAGACCGGAATCAGGAATGGAACCAGGAGTCAGCGCTAAAAGGTCGGCAGGCTGGGGATTAGAGCCAGGAGGTGAAGACCAAAAGGAAGATAGCCAGGAGTCAAGAACGATGCCAGGAATCAGGACCAAGAAGCAAGGTGGGAGTTGAAAACAAAGCCGAGAATCACAAGGGGGTCTTGGTGTCCTGGTCAGACCTTTCCCAAGCTGGAGGCCCTTTATAGCCTTTGGAGCTCAGAGGAACCCAATGGCCAGCATTCAGAGCCTGAGAGCCTCTTCCTCCTGGGATAACCCCAAACTGCAATCCTAATAGCTACTTACAGATCCCTACAGAGCTCTCGGCTCTAGCCAGGCAGTTCTTGAGAGCAAGAATGACGAAGGGGACTCCAATTTTATTTTTGTATTATCTATCATGGAAAAATGGAACCTTCATCTTCCCTGCAACTTTGGGGAGGCAAAGCTTGGAATATTTGATTGCAACTGAAAAAAAGAAGGAACTTAAAAAAAAAAAAAGCCAAAATTATTGTCACATCTACAACATACAAACCAAAATGGTTGAGATGGGCTGAAGCTCAGTGGCAAATCTACTGGGCTCAATATCTAGGTAGGATAGACATGGGGAGAAGTCCTCCTTGAAACTATGGTGTGCTGCTCCCAGCCAGGACTTGCCAGTAAAGAGACAGACAGAAGAATGGCATGGCAGCCTCTGATTTTGATGCCCATATTGCACAGGTGCTTCCAGATGCTTCCTTGCGCAATCCGCCGTGTGGCACCCTCTTGAATAGCCGTCCCTGTTTTTAAATAATTCTTGTTATGGCTCACGGTGGAGATAAAATAAGAGCAAAGCAGAGTCTCGATTTAGCTCAGCCCCGGAATCGCACATCAAAGCCCCGCATTGCGCCAGCCACGGCGGGGGAAGCGACAGGCTGCGGCAAAGAATTCTGGGAGTCATGTCAAGCATCTTTAGTAGGCTACTCTGCACAGGAATCCATGCCAGGCCTGCGAATAGATTGTGCAAATCTCAAAATCCCTCGTTAATGGCTTGCTTCGGCAGAGCGGGGGGGACGGCAGGGAAGGAAGGAGGGGGCTGTCTTGGGAAGCTTAAAGCGACGGTGGCTTCCTCGGTTGCGGGCAAACTCTCTGCTCAGCCAAGGCTGCTGGCATTTGGACAAATTGGCGATTAACGCCAGTGGCCATTTTGTTTGGGCATCCCAAGTGGCTGGGGGTGGCGCGCTGGGGGTGGCGCCTTGTGGATCGGTGCGTCCTAATTGATTGGACGAAACAAAGCAGG
Organism: Tiliqua scincoides; assembly: GCF_035046505.1. NCBI lineage: Eukaryota > Metazoa > Chordata > Lepidosauria > Squamata > Scincidae > Tiliqua > Tiliqua scincoides. The sequence continues at coordinate 3,006,138 of NC_089836.1, forward strand.
CAGCAGGGAAGGCAGCGTTACAAATCTTCCTCGCTGCCCACATTTTCCAGTCGAGTCTTTGATTATTTCTCCTGCCCTCCAGCAAATATGGTTACAGGCCCATTTTACAACTTTTTTTTCTCTCTCCTTTCTTCCGGTATTTATCAAAAGGCCTGCGACGCAATCCTATCTTGCGCTGGAACAGGCCGGCCAGGAGGGATCCCTCCACAAAATATGGCCAGCTTCCTGGGAGTAAGTCCTGTTGGATTCCATGGGCTTGAACATGTACAGAGTGCCTTCAAAGGAAAGCACTCTCCTAAGCAGCCAGGTTGAAATCCACTTTCTGGCTTTTCCCTAAAGGCACTTTGTACATGTTCAGGTCACCCTTGTTGTTATTCTGCAAGGGTGTCTGTTGAAACGGGTCAGCCAATTGCTTTGCTGTTCTCCAGTCTTCTTTGAAGGAACAGTGAGAGGGAGGGAGGGAGGGAGAGATGCCATCGCAACACCTGCATCTTGTGATCCTGCAATCTGAGTGCCTCTCTGACTCAGCAGCTTATTAATAACGGACAAACTCCACTCGTTGGAGCTGCTGCAATCTCCTGGCCATCGCTGCCACCTCCAGCATCCCTGTCCTCTCCTCTCTTGCCCCAAGGGCCTTACCATCTAAAAATGCTTCACAGTAAGGAGGCAAGGAAGACCACAGGGGGGAAGGGGGGGGAAGTCAGGGGTAAACAAGACAGGCATGTAAATGCTTAAGTAAAGATAAAGTAAGGAAAGGGGCAAAAATGGCCTCGACCTCATTTTTATTCAATTGTTGGTGAAATATAGCTAAGAATGAGAGCCAGTATGCTGTAGTGGTTCAGAATTTGAACTCGGACCTGGGAGATCCAGGGTCAAATTCCCGCTCAGCCACAAAGCTTCCTGGGTGACCTTGAGCCAGTCACACTCTCGCCTACCTCACAGGACTGGTGTGAGGACAAAAGGAGAGGAGTCGTGTAAACCAACCTGTGCTCCTTGGAGGAAGAGGAGGGGAATAAAAAATGTGAAAAAGAAATAAATCAGGACAATGCTTGTCACCTCTCTCTCTCTCTCTCTTCCTCTCTCTCACGCACTCACACACACCATGACCTTTCCAGCAGAGTGAATGAAGCTGCTCTCCCCCAGCCCTTGCACTGCCTAGCCGAGTTCATGTCTGTTGGCTTGGGGGGAGGTCTCAGTTTAGAACAAGCCAACACACACAGCACAGTGAATACCAGGGGAGGCTTGGTCCATGGCCTTTGATCACATACTGCCCTCAAGCGGACAGAAGGGTGTATACCCTGTGCAAAACCAAACCCCAACTGAGATGAGCAGAGCTGAAGCTAGGAGGGGGCACCATCTCCAGTGGCGTAGCTCACGGGGGGGGTGGCAATTGCACCAAACAACAAGCTTTAGGGGAGGCAACAAGGCGAGCGTGACGCTAGCGGCCAAAATTGTGAAAACCTTGGTGTGTGCGAATAATGCCATCGTGTTGTATATCAGTGGAAAGGTAATTTAATGCTGAATGTAGTGGAACAAACCGTGTTGGAGTATTTGTATTCTATCAAAAGATATAGTCAACTAACCAGAAAACTTTTTATTTATTTATTTACTTAATAGATTTTGTGGGGGGGAGGCGCTACAAAATCTTCTTTGACCCTGGGTAACAGTTGCCTTAATTACGCCACTGACCACCTCAACTACAGCAAGTCTTCACCAAATTCACCTAGGATTTTTTTTTTTGGGGGGGGGGGGGCTGGATTGGCTGTTTAGTTTTGTGCCTTTGCAGTCTGAAGAATGGAGGAGTGCTTAAAGCAGTGGTCTTCCGCCGTTTTTGTGCCATGTTTATTCAAAAGGAGGTCACACTGTGTTCAGACTTCCTCCTTGAATATATTTGCATAGGGGTGTAGCCTTAATGCAATATGAGTTCGCTCTATCTATCTATCTATCTATCTATCTATCTATCTATCTATCTATCTATCTATCTATCTATCTATCTATCTATCTATCTATCTATCTATCTGACTGACTGACTGACTGACTGACTGACTGACTGACTGACTGACTGACGGAATAATTCCAGCCCCAACTCTCTTACCTTTCATGGGACACAAAGGTGAGCAATGATCAAAGCAAAAATGTCAAGCAAAGGAAGGATTTGGATTCACAAAACCCAAATCTCTAAATCTCAGTGGTCCCCATCTGCAAAATGGCAGCAATAATACAGGGCTGATCTACCCAGTAAGGCTGTTGCAGAAGCAAAGATATTGGAAGCCTTATATTGTTTCAGCTGGCCTGACTCTTCTCCTGTCTCTTCACCTGCCCCCCCCCAGGAGGGGGGGACTACCTTTGTTTAAAGCGGTAGATTTAATGTCTCTCATACACCTTATTTCCATTGCAAGTCACTTTGGGACTACAGGACGGGTGAAAAATCATTCCCTCTGTTAGCGAATTGAGCTCTTTCATGATTATCAGATTGCAACCAAGAGATGCTTGGTTTTGCAATCCGCAAAGAATAGGGAGGCTTTTCGGTGCATACTAGAGCGGTGGTTTGGGACCCACTGGTGGGTCCCGACCTGATTCTTGGTGGGTTGCCAAAGGGTGATGGAAAGATCAGATAACTAATTGTCTCAAACCTTGAGGCTATTCAAAAATCAGATACTGTAACTGCTCATTGTCCTGCATAGAGCTCAGCTCCGGAAGTTTACAAGCCTACGTAAATACAGAGAGATAAATGTTTGAGGGTCTTTTTCTGATTATTGTTACTTATAAATAAAGTATTCTTTCTTTCTAGATTTCCTTTTTGGAAAGTCTGGTACACCTAGGTGGGTCCCGTTAGAGTGTCATTTTGAAAAAGTGGGTCCTAGTGCTCAAAAAAAGTTTGGGAACCTCTGCACTAGAAGCTTGCAAAAGTTAGAAAAAAATATTTCTTTACTCAGCGTGTGGTCGGTCTGTGGAACTCCTTGCCACAGGATGTGGTGCTGGCGTCTAGCCTAGACGCCTTTAAAAGGGGATTGGACAAGTTTCTGGAGGAAAAATCCATTACGGGGTACAAGCCATGATGTGTATGCGCAACCTCCTGATTTTAGAAATGGGTTATGTCAGAATGCCAGATGCAAGGGAGGGCCCCAGGATGAGGTCTCTTGTTATCTGGTGTGCTCCCTGGGGCATTTGGTGGGCCGCTGTGAGATACAGGAAGCTGGACTAGATGGGCCTATGGCCTGATCCAGTGGGGCTGTTCTTATGTTCTTATGAGGGGACCAAAAAAAGGCCCCCAAATGGTTTGCTTGCAGGGGAGTCTAAGGGTTAACGAGAGAGTCTGGACTCCTAAAGAGGTATCCTGGCACCCTTAAGTTAAATTTGGACAAATTAGGGAAACAGAAGACGTAGTAATTGGGGGATCTAGCTGGGGCCATGCCACTTTTGCTGGATCAATCAACATTTTCTAGGGGTTGGTATAGACAAGATTAATGCATCCACTTCCATTTGCGTCATGCATTCAAACCGCCCCCCTCCCCGCTCAATATGCAGACTATTTTTAATGAGTGCTTCTGTTTTCTTGCCTTTATATGTTTCCTTGGAGATGCACAGGAGAGCTCTGGAGATGGTTTTTATTTATAGTATCAGGAGTGCCAGAGATGAAGAACAGACCAAAGGAGACCCCGTCCCCAGGGCTGGCCCCTCCGTGATTCGTTTTTGAAAGCAAGGTCAACGACAACAAGTCTGGTATCATAACCGGCCTAAGCCATTTCTCGTTCAACGTTGCATATACGCAACGGGACGAAATGTGTACGCCTGCGGGCTGGGCAAAAATGGGTTTCAAGCATGCAGGATAAGCTTTGGTGGCAGTTCACCATGAGTGATGACCGCTTCATACCAATGTGAAGCGCCTAAGGGCCCCCCACGCTCGGGTAAAAATAAAATCAGTGTTTGAATTAAATCCTTTCACAGTCATTAAAAGAAGTGGTGTTGTGACTATTTATTTTCCAAAGGTAACCTACACATTTTGTTTGTTTGATGGTGGAGATCTGGAAAGAAACCTTTTATTTTTTATTATCAATAATAAATTATTAATTCAGTGGTTCCCAAATGTTTTAGGACCAGGACCTACTTTTTTTTTACACAGGACCCACCTAGGTTTACCAGACTTTAAAAAATGGAGATCTAGGAATAATAAGGAATATATAATAAGGAATAATATCAAGAATAATATATAAGGAATAATAATCAAGTATAATAGAAGGAATAATAATCAGACAAAAAAGACCCTCAAACATCTAACGCGCTATGTTCGCACATCCTTGCAAACTGCAGGAGCTGAACTCTTTGCAAGGTAATTAGCAGCTATAGCATCTGATTTTTGAATAGCCCGCCGGGCTTGAGGCAAACGGTTATCTGATCTTTCCATCACCCTTTGGAGACCCACCAAGAATCAGGCTGCAACCCACCAGTGGGTCCTGACCCATAGTTTAGAAGCCACTGTATTAATAATAATTGGGGCCTTATGCTTCTGAGGCTGCTACAGGCCTTATGAACATTGTGTGTGTAGACATTTGCTAGACTCTCCTTGAAATTGACAGCCCAATCCTAGCCACACTTTCCTGGGAGTAGACCCCATTAACGCTAATGGGACTTCTGAGTAGACATGCATAGGATTAGGCTGACAGTCCCTAGAAACTACCCTAAGGGTTGTTCCCCCCAAACCTTTACAGTCATTCCAGGGTACCCAGAAGGCTGAAATGGAGAGCAAGATGTGCAGTTAGGGACTTCCAGGTCAGACAAAAGACTGAAACTGGGTTCACACGTTATCTACAGCACTCTAGAGAAACTCAGAAAAGGTGGCATTTTAATTTGGGGGTCTGAGGATTATCTCATAGCACAGGCTGGCATTCCAGCTAACAATTTTGTTCTGCAAACTGGGCAAGGGTGCTTGCAAAGTTAGGTTTTTAAAATAAATTTCAAAAACTTTTCATGACCCACCAAAATTCAGTTCCCGGCCCACGGTTTGGGAAACACTGGTGTAGTGGTTTGGGAGTCAAACGAAGATCTCGAAGGTCCGGGTTCAAGCCTCCTGGGTGACCTGAGGCCAGACTCTCTCCCACCTTGCAGAGGTTATGAGGACAAAAGGAGGGAGGGAACTATGTACACCACCCTGAGCACCTTGGAGGAAAGCGGGGGGGGGGGGAGTGGTTTAAAAAAGTGAAAAAGGGCTGCACAAATTTAAGTGCAGCCCTTCAGGTGGGAATGTGCGCAAACTGCAGAGAGCTGGGGTGCAATCAATCACTCTACCCCAGGGTACAGCAGGGGTAGCAAGCAAGTGAAACACATGCTAAGAACCAGGTGTAGTATCGATTTGGGAGTCAAAATCAGGCTACAATCCTATGCACGCTTTCCTGGGGGTGAGCCCCACTGAATTCAGGAACTGTGTACAGTTTGCAACTTGGAGGTTCGACCATTCATTCTGCCCCTGAGTACAGCAGGGGTAAGGACATAAGAACAGCCCCACTGGATCAGGCCATAGGCCCATCTAGTCCAGCTTCCTGTATCTCACAGCGGCCCACCAAATGCCCCAGGGAGCATAAGAACATAAGAGCAGCCCCACTGGATCAGGCCATAGGCCCATCTAGTCCAGCTTCCTGTATCTCACAGCGGCCCACCAAATGCCCCAGGGAGCATAAGAACATAAGAGTAGCCCCACTGGATCAGGCCATAGGCCCATCTAGTACAGCTTCCTGTATCTCACAGCGGCCCACCAAACGCCCCAGGGAGCACACCAGATAGCAAGAGACCTCATCCTGGTGCCCTCCCTTGCATCTGGCATTCTGACATAACCCATTTCTAAAATCAGGAGGTTGCGCATACACATCATGGCTTGTACCCCGTAATGGATTTTTCCTCCAGAAACTTGTCCAATCCCCTTTTAAAGGTGTCTAGGCTAGACGCCAGCACCACATCCTGTGGCAAGGAGTTCCACAGACCAACCACACGCCGAGTAAATAAATATTTTCTTTTGTCTGTTCTAACTCTCCCAACACTCAATTTGAGTGGATGTCCCCTGGTTCTGGTGTTATGTGAGAGTGTAAAGAGCATCTCTCTATCCACTCTGTCCATCCCCTGCATAATTTTATATGTCTCAATCATGTCCCCCCTCAAGCGCCTCTTTTCTAGGCTGAAGAGGTCCAAACGCCGTCACAAGCAAGTGAAACACACCCGGGGAACCTGGGTGTTGTAGTAGTGGTTTGAGAACTAGGATGGTGTAGTAGTGGTTTGGGTGTCCGAATCAGGCTGCCACACTTTCCTGGGGGTAAGCCCCACTGGCTTAAGTGGGCCTTACTTAAGAATATAAGAAGAGCCCCACTGGATCAGGCCATAGGCCAATCTAGTCCAGCTTCCTGGATCTCACAGCGGCCCACCAAATGCCCCAGGGAGCATAAGAACATAAGAACAGCCCCACTGGATCAGGCCATAAGGCCCATCTAGTCCAGTTCCCTGTATCTCAAAGCGGCCCACCAAATGCCCCAGGGAGCATAAGAACATAAGAACAGCCCCACTGGATCAGGCCATAGGCCCATCTAGTCCAGCTTCCTGTATCCCACAGCGGCCCACCAAATGCCCCAGGGAGCATAAGAACATAAGAGCAGCCCCACTGGATCAGGCCATAGGCCCATCTAGTCCAGCTTCTTGGATCTCACAGCGGCCCACCAAATGCCCCAGGGAGCATAAGAATATAAGAGCAGCCCCCCTGGATCAGGCCATAGGTCCATCCAGTCCAGCTTCCTGTATCTCACAGCGGCCCACCAGGGAGCACACCAGATCACAAGAGACCTCATCCTGGTGCCCTCCCTTGCCTCTGGCATTCTGACATAGCCCATTTCTAAAATCAGGAGGTTGCGCATACACATCATGGCTTGTACCCAGTAATGGATTTTTCCTCCAGAAACTTCTCCAATCCCCTTTTAAAGGCGTCCAGGCCAGTCGCCGTCACCACATCCTGTGGCAAGGAGTTCCACAGACCGACCACAGGCTGAGTAAAGAAGGTCTTCTGAGTAGACCTGCCTAGGATTGGGCTGCAGGACCTGAATGTGTACAGTTTTGCAGGGAAGTGGGCTGGGGGTGCAGCCAGGCACGCTGCCCCTGGGTAAAGCAGGGGTTACCCCTGCCTTCTAGCCCTGGGTGCCTGTTCCCCGGGCTTGTCCTCTCACCTGCTTTCCCAGGCGGGAGCGGCAGGGGGCGCTAGCCGGCCTTGTCTGCTGAGCTGCTCGGCCCGGGCCGGGGATGGAGCGGCCTGTGTTGCAGGAGGAGGAGCGGCAGCCGCGCAGTAGCAACAGCGGACGCCGAGAGAAGCCCTGGGAGGATCCAGCCGCGCGGCCGCCGCCTTGCAATCCGCAGCCATCCTCCCCCTGGAGCCCCCAGCCCCCTCCGCCACCCGGCTCCCCAGGCGCACCCGGCTCCCCTCCACCCCAACAGGTGGGTATTGGGGGGCGCAGGGAGGCCTGGGGGGCGCTGGGGGGCGGGTGGGCCAGGCAGCCCTAAGATGGAGCCTGGAGCAGGCCACTGCCTGGCAGGGATGCTCCAGCCTCCCTTAGCAGCCCCACACCCTGCCTCTCTCCCCCCCCACACACACACACACTGCCCCCTTTGTCTTCCAAGCCCCCCCCTCCCCACCCAAGCCCCCCCTTTCCTTTGCATGCTTTGCAAATAGGCACCTTGGGGGGCGTCTGGCTGGACCCCCCCCCCAATGAGTGCATGCAATAATGCACACCTATATTTGTGCTGTGCTTGGGGGGCCAGAGCTGGAGCTGTTGCAAAGGGGTCTGGATGGAAGGGCGTTGGTTTGCTTTGAAAGGTCTGCCCCACTCCTCCCCCCCCCACAACACCCCCCCCTTTTGCACAAGTTTCATCCCCAATATTATTATTTTTAATAAGCAGAATGCAACCTTTTGCAAAAGAAAAAAAATGTTGCATCCTGGGTTGGGAGCAAATGTGGGCCTCTTCCACCCCCCACCACCACCTCCCTATTTCCCCACCCCCACCCCAAAGCGTAACAAGAGGGGAGCAATTCTGTATACTCTGCATCCTCTATGGGTTGAGACTCCCCGATTTTTAATGTCATTTATTTGGGGGCTGGGTTTTAAAGCGGTGCCATTTTGCTGGTTGTTGTGCGTGTTTGTTAAATTCGTGTGCGACTGCCATTGTTTTGGTTGTGCGTTGTGGTTTGCAGAAGGCCTCGAAATGTGTGTGTGTGTGTGTTTTCATGTGTGGGTGGACGGCCGCCACCCACCCACACACACACACACACACACCACCCCAAACCAAAACCTCTCGCCTTGGGTTCGAACCTGGACCACATAACGCAAGACAATGATGCCCACTTTTGAGGGCACTGTCTGTCCTTACGCCCACACCTGGTGTTCTCCTGGAAAGGGCGTTTCGGAGGTACTTGTAGGGGGGGATGAAGGCGGGCCCACTCCCTTGTTTTTGTGTGGCAGGTGCAGAGGGCCAGGGAGGGAATTATTATTTTTTTAATTATTACCTTTTTTGGGGGGGGGAAAGAACTATTTAGATACCCACCGTAGACACCATTGCATTGGAGGTTTGGAGGTGCGATGTTTGCAAATGGCAACGTTGTGATTGTGGGGTGGATCTGTGGTTTCGGAAAGGATTCCTGTCCCGGAGACGGTTTGGGGCGAAGTGGGCCTTGAGGCTCAAGGGACCCCAAATGGGCGTGTGTGTATGTGTGTGTGTGTGTTCTCAGTAAGGGCGAGGTGCCCCCAAAGATCCGTCATGAGCATTTTTGGGCTGTGTTGTGTGTGGCTGCCGAGATGAGTTCCCGGAGGTGAAAGGAGATTATATACAGGGTGACCCCAAAGTAGGTGGACAGTAAATGATAACATTTATTCCACCTACTGTCCACCTACTTTGGGGTCACCCTGTATATATATGTGTGTGTGTGTGTGTGTGTGTGTGTGTATGCGTTGAATTCAGGTTTTCGTCGCAAACGGTTCCTGGTTGATAACCAAATGTTTGGGGAAAGTTCCGTCTGTGCAACTCCGGTGTAATACAAAGTGGGGATTGTAAGAAAGAGGTACGTGTGTATCCTTCAGGGCCCTGTATGCTTTACATTCCTTGGGTGGGGGCGCAGAAGGTGCTCCCTTTGTTTCCCAGGGTGAGGCCCCAATTTCAAGGTTGGCCTCTTTCCCCAGTTGGTTGCTGGTGGGACGGGAATTTGTAGGCTTTTTTGCCAGGTGCTGCGTTAAGTCCTATTGGGTTCTGTTCCCCGGCGTCCGTTGAGTTCTGCTGGAGTAAGTTTCACGCCCACACGATGCCAATACGTTAAAAGATCAATAACCGCCCGTACAATGCTATATGGTGGTGTGTAGGTCCCTATATCTATACTCTAGGAAATTCAGCTTCCTTCTGGTATATGCTTTTTATTCCCCCCCTTTTTTTTTGGTTCCAGCCCTGGAAAAGGTGTGTGTCAACTTTTGGGGATGTGTGTGGGGGTCGTATTTCTCCAATTTGGGGTACCCCACACAAGCAAGTTCAGACTTTGTGAGTCATCAGGGGCCTATCTTGGACTGGTGACAGCTGCCTGCCTGAGTCCAACCCTTTGCCCATCTGTCCCAGCGGTGTCAGCACAGGCCAGCAGCATCTCCCCAAAGGTTTGGGAGAGGTTTGTTTGTCTTGTTCTCTCCACGTGGGGATTGAACCTGGGACCTTCCCCTGTGCAAGGAAGGCACTTCGCTCTCTCCCTGTGCACGTGATTTACTCTTGGGTAACTTTGCAGATGAGAAACTTCCCTTTAATGCGTTGTGGTTAAAATCATCTGAGTCTGTACTGGCGGGGTTCACACTTACCCCAGGGTGGGGTCTCTTGGTCCTTTGAATGCTGGAGACAAGCAACTAGGGAGGTTTGTAAATGTCCAGTGGGAGAATGGTTGCCAGACCCGAGGACGACTGGTCTGGTCTAGAGGCCACCCAACGCCAGAACTGAACCCTGATTTTTTCATGATGTCTCCTAACCTTTGACAGTAGAGACAGATTCTACTTTGATATGATAGAGACATACAAAATTATGCAGGGGATGGACAGAGTGGATAGGGAGATGCTCTTGACACTCTCACATAACACCAGAACCAGGGGACACCCACTAAAATTGAGTGTTGGGAGAGTTAGGACAGACAAGAGAAAATATTTCTTTACTCAGCGTGTGGTTGGTCTGTGGAACTCCTTGCCACAGGATGTGGTGACGGCATCTGGCCTGGACGCCTTTAAAAGGGGATTGGAGAAGTTTCTGGAGGAAAAATCCATTACGGGGTACAAGCCATGATGTGTATGCGCAACCTCCTGATTTTAGAAATGGGCTATGTCAGAATGCCAGATGCAAGGGAGGGCCCCAGGATGAGGTCTCTTGTTATCTGGTGTGCTCCCTGGGGCATTTGGTGGGCCGCTGTGAGATCCAGGAAGCTGGACGAGATGGGCCTATGGCCTGATCCAGTGGGGCTGTTCTTATGTTGTTATGTACTTTCTAGTCTAGTGTAGACCAAGCTCAGATCGGTCCACGTGTCCAAAACTGGCCAATCCTGGTTTACTGTAACCAGAATTTCAAAAGAAACCAGGGTCTGTGCCTAGGAGTCATAGAGTTGGAAGGGACCTTGAAGATCAGCTAGTCCAGCCCCCTTTATCAGTGCAGTCAACTGGAGCAGCATTCCTGATGGATGGAGGTCCAGCCTCTGCTGTCCAAAGCAGACTGTTTCCCATGCCGGGCAGGTGGTTCCCCCTTGTGCCTAACCTCAATCTACTTCCCTGTAGTTTCAACCCATTGACCTAGTCCTGCCTTCAGGAACCACAGAGAATAAGTCCTTCCCTTCTTCTGCATGGCAGCTTTTCAGACACTTGAAGGCAGCTGTCATCTCTCCTCTCCTAGCCCTTCCTCATCGGACTTGGTTTCCAGACCCCTCACCATGTTAGTTGCCTACTTTCCCTCAAGAAAGATACTTTCCAGGTGCACCAGGGAGTTCCTTATCCTTGCAGCTGTTTCTGAGGTGATTTAATCCTTTATGCTTCCTGCTGGCTTTCCCCTTCTTATCACTTTCCCTTCCTTTTGCCTTGCCTTTTTCTTTGTGTCTCTTGTCTATTGTAAGTTCCTCTGGGCAGGGACCTGTCTGTCATCTACACTGTGTTGAAACATCACGTACAGAGATGACACTGTATTGAGGACTGCAATAAGATATACGTGCACCTGGAGGTGGTAACAACACAGTCCTGGAACGTGCTGGAATCCCTAGCATGTATGCACTGCTGAAACAGAGACGCCTGCGTTGGTTTGGTCATGTCCTGAGAATGGATGATGGGCGGAACCCAAAGGATCTCCTCTATGGAGAACTCGTGCAAGGAAAGCGCCCTACAGGTAGACCACAGCTGCGAGACAAGGACATCTGCAAGAGGGATCTGAAGGCCTTAGGAGTGGACCTCAACAGGTGGGAAACCCTGGCCTCTGAGCGGCCTGCTTGGAGGCAGGCTGTGCAGCATGGCCTTTCCCAGTTTGAAGAGACACTTGGCCAACAGTCTGAGGCTAAGAGGCAAAGAAGGAAGGCCCATAGCCAGGGAGACAGACCAGGGACAGGCTGCACTTGCTCCCGGTGTGGAAGGGACTGTCACTCCCGAATTGGCCTTTTCAGCCACACTAGACGCTGTTCCAGAACCACCTTTCAGAGCGCGATACCAGAGTCTTTCGAGACTGAAGGTTGCCAATACAAGGAGGTGGTAGGACCCCTGCTGCAGAAAGTATTGAAGGTGTGAAGGCCTGGGGTGTGGAGAAGGAAACTGGGAAATATGGCAAAAAACTTAAGGGAAGGGGCAGGGGAGTTCTGAATATTTGTGCTTTTCTTTTTTCAGCCTGACATCTTTAGATGTCACCTCTTCGGACAGCAGGTGGGAGTGCCATTTAGGGGGGGTCTCCCCCATGTAGCAGAACCCTTTTGTATCAGCGGGAATGGATCTGACATGCAGCCTGGATTTTGACTGTTCTGCCAACCATTGCCGTGGGTCATGGCTCTCTGGGTTAACGCAGACAGGGGTGATGGTCTGTCTTTGCCACTCTGGCAGGGATACTGGTCCATCTTATTATCTCTATGGTGATAGAGAAGCATAGGCAAGGATGCTTCTCTCTCTCTGCTTGTCCGTGGTGGAAACTCAGCATTTATGGCAACCTGTTCGGTTGTTCAACCAGAAGTGCCCCCAAAATGCTTTGGTTTGGAACCCAGCCCCCTTGGTCAGATGGGAGTGTGCTTGACCTTGGTCCAAGGAAAGAGCTGTTGGAGACCAGCCAAGGAAGCTGTCTGGGGCAGAAAGTTTTAATTCTCCAAGAACGACACCGGGGTCAACCAGTGGAACTGGCTGGCGGGAGATTCAGAACGGCCAAAGGAGGGGCAGTGCTACACACCGGGGCATTGTGAGCTGTGACACTCATTGCCACAAGATAGAGTGACGGCCATGCACTTAGCTGGCTTGAAGGAGTGTTGGGCCAAATCATGGAGGACAAGGTTGGTCAATGGTTACGAATCCAGATGGGTTTGTGGTCCCGCGGGCTGCAGTCTGGATTCTGCAGATACCCAGTGGCTAGGGAGAGAGATACCTTCATCTTACAGGCTTCCCTGGGGTGAGGTCCACCGTGGGGAAGAGGATGAGGAAGTAAATTAGCTTGAACCCCATCTTGGCAGGGTTTTTCTTAAGACTGCTGAACCCTGAGCGCCGCTGACCAAGGGGGTGGTTGGCATGCCGTCCTCCACTTGCCCTCATAACAAGTGCTGGGTTTTGCAGTGGCAACCCAAGACCGCCAAGCTCACCCTGGCATATCAACATGGTTACCCAGAGTCCCGGCTGCCTCAGATCTTAAGTGCTTCGTGCTCCTTATTTTCTCTGTCTCTCTAATCTTGACAGCCGTGAAGGGTGGCGAAGATAACCTTCCACCTTCGATGGGATTTGAATGCCCAGCCTGACAGCTTAGAGACAGGCCCTGGAGTCATTTCGCCCACCAAGGCTTTCTCTGGGTGATCAATCTGGTTTTTGTTCAGCCGCTGCCGCAAATGGGGACAAACCAAATGGGATCCCTGTCTGAAATCAGGCTGGTGGAAACTGCCTTCCAAATGACTGTGCTTCTCCCACCCCGCCATAGATTTGCACGTCCGTGCAAAGAACTTCTGCATCGGTGGGCAATCAGTTTGTCCAGAGCAGGCTGATCCATGGGAGACAGAGGGTGCCCTCTTTTTTTTGGCCGAGTCGCACCCTCCAAATCCAACCCTTCGTTGGGGAGAGACCTCACCTGATGGTCCCCAGCCTTGGCCACTGTTCAGAGAGTGCGGGCCTGGGTGGCCCCTTACTCCTGGGAGACCCAGAGAGGGAGCTTTCCATAGGTGGCTTTACAGGGTGGGGGGCTCCCTAAGAACACAGAAATGAATATTATTTTGAAATGAAAATGATTTTAGGAATGGGTTAAGTCAGAATGCCAGATGTAGGGGAGGGCACCAGGATGAGGTCTCTTGTTATCTGGTGTGCTCCCTGGGGCATTTGGTGGGCTGCTGTGAGATAGAGGAAGCTGGACTAGATGGGCCTATGGAAAAATCCATTATGGGTTACAAGCCACGATGTGTATGTGTAACCTCCTGATTTTAGAAATGGGCTATGTCAGATGCAGGGGAAGGCACCAGGATGCAGGTCTCTTGTTATCTGGTGTGCTCCCTGGGGCATTTGGTGGGCCGCTGTGAGATACAGGAAGCTGGACTAGATGGGCCTGTGGCCTGATCCAGTGGGGCTGTTCTTATGTTCTTAACTACAATTCCCAGGAAGCCTTGCAGGTCTCTTGTTGTCTGGTGTGCTCCCTGGGGCATTTGGTGGGCCGCTGTGAGATCCAGGAAGCTGGACTAGATGGGCCTATGGCCTGATCCAGTGGGGCTGTTCTGATGTTCTTAACTACAATTCCCAGGAAGCCTTGCAGGTCTCTTGTTGTCTGGTGTGCTCCCTGGGGCATTTGGTGGGCCGCTGTGAGATCCAGGAAGCTGGACTAGATGGGCCTATGGCCTGATCCAGTGGGGCTGTTCTTATGTTCTTATGAATAGGACTGCAGATCACAAGAAAAAGGGAGCATCTGAGCTGAGCATGCTTGCCCGACCCTCCCAGGAGCTGTGGGATTCGGTGGGGTGCCTTGTGGAGGGGCGGCCCAGCTAAATATAGGGGAGGGGGGCCTGCAGAGTGGAAGCCCAGTTGAGCTGGGGAGATGCCATGTTCTCTTGCAGGTCCCTCTCGCAGTGTTATATAACGAACGCATACAAACAATGCCGCGGAAGTTGTCGGCTTACCTGTCCGCACCTACCAAAGTGTGTTAATTATTTGTTATACTTCGGCAGCCTGCAGGAAAAACCAGAACCAGAACTCGCTCTCGGTTCACTTCCCCCGGCACGATTGCCCTGAAACCAATTGTGCTGGAAGTGGGTGGTGGTTTTGCAAACCACTTCCTGTTTTCTTAGGGTGTGACTTGGGTATGCCATAGCTGGGGAGGGGGTGCAGGAGGTCCTTTGTGGTTGTAGCCCCCCCCCTTGGGTTATTTTAGGTCTCCGCTTTTCAACTTCCTTTCTTTCAAGCCAGGATTTTAAGCAAGGCTCTAGGTGGGCACCAGCAAGCTTGGTGGCGCCCAGTGGGGTCTTGTTGGCAATGCCCCCGGGCCTTCTTTTCATGCTCACGGTTGCGCATTAAATGCTAAATTGCGCTATTTTGCGTGGCTGTGTTTGACAAATGCAAAAGCGTTGTGTTGATAAGCAGTCAACCAAACCTTCATTAGGCATAAACATTTGATAGGTGAGAACTCTGTACAGAAATCGTAGAGACTATAAACCTAAATAGTACACAAATATATGTATAAGTGCACACCTATGTGTACACACAGATACAACGTACATTACTTTTTGCAAACATGAATTATTTAAAAGACCGAAACAATCAGTTACTCTGCGGTATTGATAAGCATTGTATTGACCCTTCTTTTTTTTTTAATGTTCTCAAGTTTTAATTCTTTTGTATTTTTTAGGATCAAATAACTTGCAAATTTCCAGGCCCACCTGCTGTTTGCCTACTGGTGTTCAGAATTTAAGGCCGTGGGCCTGGTTTGACTTGAGACGTGGCCCTTTGGGCGTCCGGCCTAGCTAGAACCTCTTTAGGTGTGGGCCCCTGAGCTTATGCAGAGTGCCTTTTTGCTCACCCCCAACGCACCAGGCCTGGAGAATGAAGGGGAATGGCTTCTCATCTAGAAAGTGTGGCTTTCAGACAGGTGTCCCAAGCTCTTTCTCTTTTGAAAGGTCATTGTTTTAAACAACAGCAAAATCAAGCACTTTGTTACACACAACACCAACTGTGTAAACATCATTTACACAGTTATATCCATGCTGGTGAGCTGGGTCTGTTGCAGGTTGCAGGTTTTTCAATGAAGTTATTGTGTATATATATGACCTCTGGGTTTGGGAGCACCAGGGCTTGTCCTGGTTTGTGAAAGAGTTAATGCTTCAGTTAACTTTCAGTTAACTTTCTCCTGGGGGCTGGGGATAAGAATAGGCCCTCAGTTTGGCTGTACTTGTCGTAAGAGGCGACTAAACAGCCAGCCACCGGGTAGATGGGACTCTACCCGGTCCCATCCAGGTCCATTCTCTGTTCTCTACCCGGTCCCATCCAGGTCCGTTCCAGGGGGTTACATGGGGTGAGTTGGAAGTCCATAAGTCACTATATTCAAGGCTAGAGCGAGACACGCTCACTCTCGCCTTGCACGTGGCCAGCAGTGCCAGGCCAGGCTTCTTCCGCTGAGGGCAGCCTCCGGTTGCGGGTCCTGGATCCAGGGGGTCCTCCGTGGGTGGCCTCCACGGTTGTCGCCGGCGTGACTGGCTTCTGGGTGGTCAGCCTGGGAAGGCAGCTCATCTGAGAGAAGGAAAACTCTGATCCCAAACTCCACTGCCTTGTGGCTACATCCAGTTATGGAAAAGGCTTCAGGAGTCAACCTCGAGGCAAAATCCGGAGCCGGAGTCCCTGAGGCAGTTCGTGGCTGAACACAGTCACGTTCTGGCAACTCCTGCGACACCGCTGGAACCAACCGCATTGGCCTCTGCCTTTCCATTGGACCATTTCAGCGACGTGGAGAGGGGGAATTTGCTGCATGGGAAACAGTCTATCCTCCATATCTACTTTACCCAGGCTTCGCGCACTGGAGAGGACACTCTGTTCCAGAACACTATTCAGAGCGTGATACCATAGTCTTCCAAGACTGAAGGATGCCAACAATGCTTCAGTTGTTTGCAGTTTTGGAAAATCTTTATGATCTGGAGGCAGTTCATGGCCTGGCATTATTCCATACATGGGTCTCCTAAAACTATCCAGGGGCAGAGGTTTGCAGCTGGTGGGTCAGCACTTTGTGGCTAGGACTCAGGTGGGCTTCGGCCGTGGTGTTGCCCCTATTTTGCGTTGAGTCCTGCACAGGTTGGATAGTAGCCAGAGGTGGCGGTCCTGGAGGAAGCCATAGAACCAGAGGGTTTTAGTTGGAAGGACTCTTGGAGGTCATCTAGTCCAGCCCTCTCTTTGGTGCAAGAGACGACTGCATTCCTGACCAGTGGCCATCCAACCTCAACTTGAAGACTTCCAATCGAAAAGCCCACCATTGCGCAAGGCAGACAGTTTCAGTGACAGGTAGCTCTTTCAGCGAGGCAAGTCCTCCTTCTGTCCAGTCTTAAGTCACTGAGCTGTGACTTCCACCCACTGGTTCTCACCCTGCTTCTTGTCTGTGTGTGATAGCCCTTCAGGTGCGTGAAAGCAGTTCTCTTCTCTCCCCCTAGTCTCTCTCCTGCAGGCTAAACACACCCAGCTCTTTTGGGGCTTGGTCTCGAGGCCCCTCACCAATTTAGTTGCCCTGCTCCGAACCTGCTCCTTGAATGAATCCCACTTCATAAGAACAGCCCCACTGGATGTTCTTATGGCTCGCTGAAAAATGTTGGCCAGGGTCCCATTTTGCATCACAGTCGATATGAAAAGGTAAATAAAACCTTTTCAAGCTTTATAGTTGCTTACCAGGTATAAACAGAGAGGATGAAAACACAAGTTCTCCTGGTCAGGGTGAGTAAACAAGCTTAAGAATTTTCAATGCTTCTTAAATATGGTGGCTCTCAAACCCCTGAAGTTTATTATATGTGGCTCTGAGTAAATAAGCTTGAGAATTTTCAATGCTTCTTAAATATTGTGGCTCTCAAACCCTTGAAGTTTATTATATGTGGCTCTGAGGTTAAGCAGGTTTGGCCAGCCCTAGTGCTATGGGGGTGCTCGAAGCCTGTGAATTTCTGCTTTGTTTGGGATCTGTTATCTTTATTGATCAGATATTGTGGCTGTAAATATTGACTAGCGCTCTGACCGGCATCCTGCGCTTCTGCTGTATTTATTCTACTACCGTATCGCTGAATCCTCCTGGCGCCGTTTGTTCTCCGCCTGATGCGTTTTGAAGCAGTCTCCACCGGTGTGAGGGCAGGGCCTCTCCCATGTGGCCGTCTCCCAATTCTTTCTGTAACGGGGAGATTCCACATTTAGCTCTCCATCGTAGGGGTCCTGAAATGGGTTTTGCTAAGCGAAGGTGGGACTTTTAGAGGAAGGGCGGAGAACCCAAGAAAGGGTGAGCTGAAACGGACAGTTGGCTTTTTTTTCCCTTGGCTTGATTCTGATATCTGAGGTTGGCTGGGGGGGAAATGATTTTGGAGGGGTGGGTGCAGGGAGGAAGGATCGCCCCTCCCTCCTGAATACCCCCTCTGTGATTTATTCTGCACTCTTAGCCCTTACACGTGGTCGATGTGACCCTCATTTGAAGCTGCGGGTCTGCTACTGTCATGTGCTACTTGGCCGTCTTTGGGGGTACAGCGAACCCTTGCGTGTTGTCTACCTGTATTACTGTATCGAGATCCAGCACACACTGTCTCTGGGGTTTGCACTGGGCACTGCCCAGGTCATAGAATTCAGCCTTCTGCGTGAGTCGAGGGGCCTCCTCTGAATCTTTTGTACAGTGCCAGCACACCATCCAGAGTCCCAGCGCACCCCAGGCCCCCAGCGGGGCCTGCCTCTCGTCAAAGCTTCCCGATGGCAGCCTTCTCCTCGAGGGCGTGAGCCGCGGCAGTTGTCTGCTCCCTCCCCTGTTGCTTCTTTAGTGTGTCGAGCTGGGATTTTGCAGCAGGTCTGTTGCTACGGTTTCTTTTTGGCAGCTCCAGACCATGGTCTGTTTCGCTGGCTTGCTGTGTGTGTGTGTGTGTGTGTGTGTGTGTGTGTTTCTATTCTCCATTAGCCAGCTGACACCTGCTGCTGCAGCGAACCCTCCTGCTATTGGGGAGGGGGAGTGGTCTGGGGAATTGCGCTTGTCAGTGGGGGAGCTCTGAGCAGAGCAGGCAATGAGTCACTGCATTCTGTTGGGTGGAAAAAGCATCGATTCAATTAAGTTGCCAGGCTGGCTGGTTTGTGTCCTGTTGGGTTCGCTGCTTGCCTGTTGCTCCTGAGGCCCCCCTGGTGGTTGCCTGCAAGATTGGAACCGCCTTTGGGAGCCTGGAGGTGGGCAGGTGGGGTTTCCCATGGCACCCAATCCGTGTGCCCTGCTAC
>NC_089836.1:3029793-3058977 GCF_035046505.1 Tiliqua scincoides
TGGGGATACGGCTCCGTGTGTGCGAGAACCCTTGGGTCCCCGGTTTAGTTCCTGGCAGGATCTCAAGGCTGGGCCAGGAAGGACCCACGCCTGAAGCCTTGGAGACCCACTCCTAGCAGTATAGTAGGCAACGCTGTGCTTAACGGGCAAATGGCGTGACTTCGCTTACACAAATTCAGCTTCCTATGCCTGCAGTGTTGTACCCATTTCACAGATGGGGGGGGAGCGGCTTGCCTACGGCCATCTAGTGCGTTCGTGGCAGAGATGAGAGTGGCAATGGGACTTGCTTGCTTACTCTTGAGAAGCAGGATGCTGGATTTGGATGGGCTGTGGGTCCGGTCCAGCAGAGCTCTTCTTCTTACATTCAAGGAAGCCTGCGGATTCCTTTGTTTCCGATGCCGGTTGTAGAATTTGGGTTCTGCACGCAGGCCTCTTAATTCCCCGCCATCTTCTGTCCCCCCCCCCCTTCCTTAGTTCCAGTGCAACAGCCGCACCGCAGCCGGAATTGCCGCCGCCGCCGGGTTTGCAGAAATCTGTCTCCAGTTTACAGAAGCTGACCCAGCCAATCGGTCAGGAGGTGGGTACCGACCCGTAGCCGTGTCCCGTCCACCAGTCACCAGCGGAGTCACCAGTCACAGACACCAGTCCCCAGCGGAGTCCCCTCCCGTCGCTTGTCCGTCACGCGTGCTGCTCCGGTGATCACGAAACGAAGGGCGCGATCCTGACCCGCATCTCCGGTGCAATCTCCGTGGCAGGGTCAGTCCTTGGCATCTGGGAAGCTTCTCCCTCTCAGGCAGGCAGGTCAGGTTGCAAAGTCTTCCTGAGCGGTTCCCCAGGTGGACCTTACCTCTGGGCACGTAGGCTGGGTTTTTTTGGGGGGGTCAGCTTCAAAACTTTTTCTGGGGCTTTGGCCCCCTTCTCTACCTTTCAACAAGTTGTGAGGAAAAGGGCTGCAGCCGTCCTGCCTGCGCTCCCCTGACTGCTGTCCTTATGGGGCAGAAAATGGGGTTGCTTCTCGCCCCCTTAACCAGCCGGACAACTACAGACCTTGTCCCTAGGCACAGGACGTGGGGTTTTTCATGGTCAGCTCACCCGACCTTCTAAACTGTTTTTTCCCCCCCTGGGGGTGTAGCCCCTTATTTTACTTTTAAACAAGTTGTGAGGAAAAGGACATCCTGCCTGAGCTCCCCTGACTGCCGTCCTTGTTGAGGCAGAAAATGGGGTTGCTTCTTGCCCTTCCAAGCAGCCAAAAAACTATAGGGCTCATATATAGCTCATATATAGCTCATAGGGCTCAACTGTAGGGCTCAAGCTCTTTCCCACCAAAACTGCCCCACAGCAGTAGGCTGTGTTTTTCCCCCAAAACTGCCCCAATCTTTCTTTCTTTCTTTCTTTCTTTCTTTCTTTCTTTCTTTCTTTCTTTCTTTCTTTCTTTCTTTCTTTCTTTCTTTCTTTCTTTCTTTCCTTCTTTCTTTCCTTCTTTCTTCTTCTTTCTTTCTTTCTTTCTTTCTTTCTTTCTTTCTTTCTTACTGTCCCTGCCATGGAGATTCCACCGGAGAACGGGGAGATTTGAGCTTACCTGTGAATTCCCCTTCTTGGTGGTCTCCATGGCAGGGTCAGTCCGCCCAGCCTCACAGCCAGAAGCATATGAAAGAAAAAAAAAAGACAAAACTGTGGGGTGGTAGAAGATAAGGACAAAACATCCCTGACAGGTCCTCATTAGGTCCCTAAACTGGGGTACGGTATGGGAAGGAAGCCTTTCTTGGTTCAGAATAGTGAGATTTAGGTCATCTGAGTTCATCTGGATGGCTTGGATGATGGCCGGATCCCAAAGGATCTCCTCTATGGAGAACTCGTGCAAGGAAAGCGCCCTACAGGTAGACCACAGCTGCGATACAAGGACATCTGCAAGAGGGATCTGAAGGCCTTAGGAGTGGACCTCAACAGGTGGGAAACCCTGGCCTCTGAGCGGCCCGCTTGGAGGCAGGCTGTGCAGCATGGCCTTTCCCAGTTTGAAGAGACGCTTGGCCAACAGACTGAGGCAAAGAGGCAAAGAAGGAAGGCCCACAGCCAGGGAGACAGACCAGGGACAGACTGCACTTGCTCCCGGTGTGGAAGGGATTGTCACTCCTGGATTGGCCTTTTCAGCCACACTAGACGCTGTTCCAGAACCACCTTTCAGAGCGCGATACCATAGTCTTTCGAGACTAAAGGTTGCCTACCTGAGGATTTCAAGGATGGACATCTTCCTGAGCAAGTCCAAGACAGAGCTGATCTGGGGAGGGGCCCTTGAGGCTTTTGTAGTCTGGGGAATCAATGGTACCTCTCCACTCAGGAAGACTTTGTAACCTGACCTGCCTGTCTGAGAGGGACCAGCTTCCCAGATGTCAAGGACCGACCCTGCCACGGAGACCACCAAGAAGGGGAATTCACTTGTAAGCTCAAATCTCCCTGTTTCCAGCCCTGGCATAGCTGTGCCAGTGGGGCATGAGCTGCATCCTGCAGTTGGGGGGGGGGCAGTCACGGAGGCCTCCTCAAGGTAGGGTCCCTGAGCTCAAAGTTGCATTGCCCTTAAGTTGGTGCTGGAAAGTGGCTTAGGATTGCACCCAAAAACACATTAAAAATGCCAAAAAATTACTATTTTATTTGGTTATTACTTAATCGGTTTTTCTTGATTTTTCTGTGGTTTATATTGAAGACAAATGGCTGCATCTGTCGACCCATATCACCCACCTAGTACATTTTTAAAGTGATTATAACGTGAATTTTGAATCAAAAACAGATGTCGCCGCTTTCTGTCCTTCTAAAAACACCGAAATCCGGCAAAAGATAAAACTGTTTTCACCCACCTCCTAGTTAATGAGTTGTTCCCAAATCCCTCTTGACAACTTTTAAGTGAGAACTGTGCCATGTTTTTGATTTCTTAAGTGTATGTAAGCCACCTTGTTGGGGGGGGGGCCTCTTTGGAGGCAGAGAGGTGGGATGTGAAATAAAGGAATAAAATGAATGTGCCGGTGGGGACTTGGAAAGCAGCCATACTTGCTTGTATAGGAAGAGATGGGAAATGGGCAGGTGGGCATAACACAGGAAGTGAGGTAATAATGGATGAGCCATGACCCCTTTGAGGCTGTGTTTCCCTTATCAGAGGTGGGAGACTGGAATGGGCCGGCCCTTATGTGTTGCTTGTCTGTCGCAGAGTACGCATTCAGCGCCAGGTGGACCAAGGTCATGGGCACAGCTGAATGGAAAGCCAGCCGGACGCGAAGGTGGTGAGTGCAGAGGGGTTGGGATCTCGCGGGCGAGAGAAAGGTAAACGTCCTGTGGGTGGTAGTGGTAGATGTGGGTCAGCCCTCGCCTGATCGCCTGTCCCTTCTGTTTCCCTGGCAGGTTCAAGGGCCTCAAGCCGACTGTTATCCCTTCTCTCCCGAGGAATTTCCAACGCTGAAAGCAGCTGGCGAGCAGGACAAAGTTGGCAAAGAAAAGGGCGTCTTAGATCCGTCGTATGGGCCCGGACCAAGCCTCCGCCCCCAGAGTAAGAGGACTAGCCTCTTCCTTTACCTTACGTTCTTTGCGTAATGATTGCATCTATAAAGGGGAGCACAGATGACTAGGGAAGGCAGAACCCTCTCTCAGAGCCACAGCAAAGCTGTGATCATTAGGAAGGGTATTGAGAACAAAACGGCTAGTATTATAATGCCATTGTACAAATCTATGGTAAGGCCACACCTGGAGTATTGTGTCCAGTTCTGGTCGCCGCATCTCAAAAAAGACATAGTGGAAATGGAAAAGGTGCAAAAGAGAGCGACTAAGATGATTACGGGGCTGGGGCACCTTCCTTATGAGGAAAGGCTATGGCGTTTGGGCCTCTTCAGCCTAGAAAAGAGATGCTTGAGGGGGGACATGATTGAGACATACAAAATTATGCAAGGAATGGACAGAGTGGATAGGGAGATGCTCTTTACACTCTCACATAATACCAGAACCAGGGGACATCCACTAAAATTGAGTGTTGGGCGGGTTAGGACAGACAAAAGAAAATATTTCTTTACTCAGCGTGTGGTCGGTCTGTGGAACTCCTTGCCACAGGATGTGGTGCTGGCGTCTAGCCTAGACGCCTTTAAAAGGGGATTGGACAAGTTTCTGGAGGAAAAATCCATTATGGGCTACAAGCCATGATGTGTATGCGCAACCTCCTGATTTTAGAAATGGGTTATGTCAGAATGCCAGATGCAAGGGAGGGCACCAGGATGAGGTCTCTTGTGATCTGGTGTGCTCCCTGGGGCATTTGGTGGGCCGCTGTGAGATCCAGGAAGCTGGACTAGATGGGCCTATGGCCTGATCCAGTGGGGCTGTTCTTATGAGAAAGGAGCAAGCTAACCATTGAACGATTCGGCAGCCAGAGATGTGGCAGTTCAACAGAGCAGTCAGTATAAAGCAGTTTCATGCATTACCTTAATGCGAAATGCTAGAACGGCTTGTCCAAAATTGTGTGTGTGTGTGTGTGTGTGTTTCCGCCCCCAGACGTCACGAGTTGGAGGGAGGGCGGTGGGAGGAACATAACCTCTGCCACATCTCTGACCGCCTCCCTGACTGAGCCGGGCAGCAAGACCACGAGCCCAGGAGACGGAGCCCCCTCCTCGGTGAACGCCAGCGACCCTAAGGAGCCCTCCCTCCGCCCGACTCAGCCTCTCCGCAAAGGGGCTTCGCAGTTCATGGCAAACGTGTACCAGCCGCCGACGTACCATGACATGCTACCAGCTTTTGTGAGTGTCTCCTCTCCCTCCCCCCCCATACGGCACGCTTCCGATTTGTCTGTTCTGCTTTTTTATTCATTTACGGGTTTAAGTATTCGTGTACTTAATGGCGGTACGGCAGCCTCGGCTGGAGATCTTGGTGGCCCTCCAACCGCAGGCTCGGAATCTGCAGGTGTTTAAATACGTGAATGCTGAGCCCATGCGTAAGGAGGGCCTCCGAGACCTCCAGCAATGGCTACTGTACCACTAGTAGGAAAAAAAGGGGGGAGCGCCGTATTCTTAGACTTGGGAGAGCGGAAAAGCACTGCACCTGTTTGTTCTTTGCAGATGTGTTCAAACCAGCCATCTGAGACCCCTGGACCACTGGATCGCGGGTCCTTCCCCCTCCCGCAGTTTCGCCTTGAGCCTCGTGTTCCTTTCCGTCAGTATCAGACCAGTGACCAAGATGGGTAAGGCTCTTCTGACCAAATGCGTGCTGGAACGCAAGGGCTTTGATCTGTACAACGGTTGCTTTGGTTGGGCTCGGTTAGGTAATGGAAAGAGGCATCCCACAGCAGGATGTGGCAGTGTGTGCATCTCCTTGTGAGTCCCCTGGACTCGGTGGGCTTTACTTTAGAGCAGGGCTGTCCAAAGTTTTTGGCAGGAGGGCCACATCATCTCTCTGACACTGTGCCGGGGGCCGGGGAAATAAAGAATTAATTTACATTTAAAATTTGAATAAATTTACATAAGTTTACATAAATGAATATATTAAAGATGAACATAAGGTTCATCTTTCATATAAAGATGAACATAAGGTTCATGATTCATTCATGAACATGAATGAATCAAGGTCTTGCAATAGCTCAACGCCTATAAGAGGCCTTGCAAAAAGCAAGGCTGACATTTCCTTAGCTGCCGCTGCTGCATCACAGATGTGAAAGAGCAAGCAGTGAAGGGAGCTCTCATCCCACAGCTCACATGAGAGGTCAAACAGTTGCCCTCACACTGAGAGAAGTTGCATTGGGCCAGTGTGGGCTTCAACAAATCTCTGGAGGGCCAGATGCTCATTGGAGACAGGGGGCTCCCTGAGGGCCGCATTGAGAGGCCTTGAGGGCCGCAAGTGGCCCACGGGCCGGGGTTTGGACACCCCTGCTTTAGAGTAAATACACCCTGGATCATCACACTCTTGCGCCCCTCTTCAACATGCAGTAGCCAGCCTTGCCTTTCTGCCTCCAAAGTCCTGTTGCTTTGGAGATGCAGTTTAAGTTGGAAAGCAGTGTGGGCAAAAGGGTTTAAAAACCTGTGCCCCAGATCTGTGGCCTCTGTCCAGATTGCTCCACCGTTGGCTGTTTTTTTAACCAGGTAATAATAATCGACTACTTTTCGGAGTGTACAAAGCAATGGTTGGCAACCTTCAGTCTCAAAAGACTATGGTATAAGCCTACAGCACCCGGTATTCCCAGGCGGTCTCCCATCCAAGTACTAACCAGGCCTGACCCTGCTTAGCTTCCGAGATCATGGTATAAGCCTACAGCACCCGGTATTCCCAGGTGGTCTCCCATCCAAGTACTAACCAGGCCTGACCCTGCTTAGCTTCCGAGATCATGGTATAAGCCTACAGCACCCGGTATTCCCAGGCGGTCTCCCATCCAAGTACTAACCAGGCCTGACCCTGCTTAGCTTCCGAGATCATGGTCTAAGCCTACAGCACCCGGTATTCCCAGGTGGTCTCCCATCCAAGTACTAACCAGGCCTGACCCTGCTTAGCTTCCCAGATCATGGTCTAAGCCTACAGCACCCGGGATTCCCAGGCGGTCTCCCATCCAAGTACTAACCAGGCCTGACCCTGCTTAGCTTCCGAGATCATGGTATAAGCCTACAGCACCCGGTATTCCCAGGCGGTCTCCCTTCTACGTACTAACCAGGCCTGACCCTGCTTAGTTTCTAAGATCAGACAAGATTGGGCATGTGCAGGGTAACTTCCAGAAAGCAATGTACGTGTATTGTTGTTGTCTTTACAGCGACCCCCATAAGGTCAGTACGTGGTATTGTACCCATATAGCAGGCAGGGGAAACTGAAGCTGAATGGGGTCTGTGTATATCGAATTCCTGGTCTTTGGTTCGGTGCACAACTGCGTTTGCCTCTCTCTGCTGTGCATCCTTCCTTAGCCAGGCGCAAACCCCAACTATCTTGTGTCGCACTCTACAGAAAAGAGAACAGACCTGTGATTTCGCGGCCGGCCCGTCCGACGCGGCTGCAAGGGGAGCGGGTCCCCCGCCCCACCATCATCAACGCAGAGAACCTGAAGGGACTGGATGAACTCGACAACGATGGAGATGACGGCTGGGCAGGTAACAGCAGAGTGGTGGAGACATAACATTTATGCGGCACTTTGAGGGCCTCGCCACAGACTAAGGTAGCTTGGAGGTTTGTCAGGAATTGTGCTCTGAGAAGATGAGTATTTGTTAGGGAAAGGCCATAGCGCAGAGGGGAAGCTCATGGGTCCCAAGTTCTATCCCTGATGGCTGCAGCTAGGGCAGGTGAAAACGCCTACCTGAAGCTGTGGAATACCCAGACCGGCAATGCTGGACTGGACCAGCGGCTGGACTCGGGTCACGGAGCTGCGGCCCCCTACATTCCCGCGTGCCGTTTCGTGTTCTAGGGATCCACGACGAAGTGGACTATTCTGAGAAGCTGAAGTTCAGCGAGGATGAGGATGAGGAAGAAACCCATAAGGACGCAAGGCAAAAATGGTAAGCCGGCTTGTGTGAGTGGGAAGGGAAGCTGGGGCTTGTGCGGCGACGTGGGCTTGGTTTGTAAGGTGGGTGGGAGAGGCAGGAGTAGAGATGGGAGAGGCAGGTGGGCGTTGGGGGTGATCCTGGCTGGAGCGGTCCAATATATTATATTGGCAACCTTCAGTCTCGAAAGACTCTGGTATCGCACTCTGAAAGGTGGTTCTGGAACAGCGTCTAGTGTGTCTGAAAAGGCCAATCCGAGAGTGACAATCCCTTCCACACTGGGAGCAAGTGCAGTCTGTCCCTGGTCTGTCTCCCTGGCTATGGGCCTTCCTTCTTTGCCTCTTTGCCTCAGTCTGTTGGCCAAGTGTCTCTTCAAACTGGGAAAGGCCATGCTGCACAGCCTGCCTCCAAGCGGGCCGCTCAGAGGCCAGGGTTTCCCACCTGTTGAGGTCCACTCCTAAGGCCTTCAGATCCCTCTTGCAGATGTCCTTGTATCGCAGCTGTGGTCTACCTGTAGGGCGCTTTCTTTGCACGAGTTCTCCATAGAGGAGATCCTTTGGGATCCGGCCATCATCCATTCTCACGACATGACCGAGCCAACGCAGGCGTCTCTGTTTCAGCAGTGCGTACATGCTAGGGATTCCAGCACGTTCCAGGACTGTGTTGTTAGGAACTTTGTGCTGCCAGGTGATGCCGAGAATGCGTCGGAGGCA
Source organism: Tiliqua scincoides (assembly GCF_035046505.1). NCBI lineage: Eukaryota > Metazoa > Chordata > Lepidosauria > Squamata > Scincidae > Tiliqua > Tiliqua scincoides. Next base: position 3,037,982 of record NC_089836.1, read on the forward strand.
GCGCATGTGGAATGCGTTCAGAGCTTGCGTCCTGAGAACACTTCTGTACTGCAGAGAGTCATGGACTCTCCGCTCACAACAGCGGTCCGATAGATCCAGCAGTTCTAATAGAAAGGGCTGCTGGCGTGGGTTGGGGGTCGCCCCCATCCGGCAGCCCCCTGTGGTCCCCATTTGCAGCTCCTCCCGCCCACTCCGTTGGGAGGAGGAACCTTGAAACAACCCCTGGTTGGCAGCTGCGTTGAACCCGGAGGCTGTAGGTCAACGGGAGGGGGTCTGCGCTTGGGAGCTAACATTTTGAAACCATCTGCTGCTTCCTGGGAGCCTGGCACCTCGACAGTGTTGTCAGTGGCTGGGGGTCAGGAAAGACCATCCCTTTTTTCCCTCCCACTCAAGTATCCCGAAAATCGATGTACGTGAAAAGGCCGTTCAGCAGTGGAACAGTTTGCTGAGGGAGGTGGTGGTGGTTTCTCCCTCCCTGGAGATCTTCAAGAAGAGGCTTGACAGGCTGGAGTTACTAGTCTAGGAGGATTCCTAGTCTAGTCCAGCAGGAGGTTGGACTAGATGACCTAATGAAGAATACGAAGAGGGGGAAGGTGAACGTGAAGGGTTCCGGGATTCATCCCTGGCAGAGTTCGACGTCATGGTGTTCTGCACCCTCCTGGGTTTCCGGTAGCTCTCCTCCCAGCGTGGTTCGGTGGGTGCCCAGCCCAGATATTTTTCTGAAGCCCAGCACCGCTTCCTTAACATATAAGGCCCTTTGATTGGCAGGAACAACTGGGACCCTCGGAGGCAGCGCCAGCTTTCTCTGAGCTCCTCGGATAGCGTGGACGCCAAGCACCCTCCAGGGGAAGGAAAGACCTGGGGCGACCCGGTCGGCCCGCCTCGGCCCGTCCACAAAGGGCAAGAGAACCTGCCGCCCTCGAGGAAGGTGAACGGCTGGGCTCCCGTTTTGGACTATCAGGTATGCCAGACCCACCCGCCGCCGCCTCTCTTGCGCATCACTCCCCCGGCTCTGCCTCGTCCATCCTGACGTCCCTTCCTCTTTCTTTCCCTCCCTCTCCCCGGGCCCTGCATCGCCCCAGAATGCATTGCAAACACTTAAATAGCGAGTCCATCCACGTTGAGTTCTGTGGATCCAGAATCTGTAGATGAAAAGGGCAGGCTGTACTCATTTGAGTGTAGGAGTCTTTGGCGGGGGGGGGTTGTGTTTTGTGTTTATAAACCAATGCCCTTCTCCTCCCTGCCCCCCCTTTATTTGGCATCTCCTCTTTTGCCAGAAGCCCCCGTTGACCTGCCTGCGGCAACAGTCCTCTGAAGACAAGGAGGAGAAGCTCCACCTGAGGCAGAAGTTTGTCCACTCCGAGATGTCGGAGGCCGTGGAGCGCGCCAGGCGGCGGCGCGAGGAAGAGGAGCGGCGCGCCCGGGAGGAGCGCCTGGCGGCCTGCGCTGCCAAGCTGAAGGAGCTGGATCAGAAGTGCAAGCTGGCCCAGAAAGCGAGCGACAGCCACAAGACCCCGGCGAGCGAAGAGCCCAGGCCCACCGCGGTGGAGAAGAGCGTCGCAGCTGACAACAGCCACGCCGTCCGGAGAGGTAAGGGTGCGCAAGCTGGGATCGCTTTCTTTCCGCCTTGGCGGCGGTTCGGCCCCGCAGAGCACAGAAAGGGCATGCCCTAAGCTTTTGCCGCGTGCTTCGCGTGTGATATGTCCGTGGCTTGAGAGGTTCTCCTCCCGTGATAATCACCTGTTCATTCCCTCCCTCGTGTCCTGCTTAGCGCTGACTCTGGTTCGCCACGACGCAAATTGTACACCTCTTAAAATTTTACCCTCCGCCTCTCCGCGAGGCACGGCAAATGCCGCAGTTTCTGGCTTGAAACCTGTCCTTGACTTCTCTCTGGACAACTTTTGTCTATCCTAAATCTCCCATCGTTTGGTTTCATCGGCTGCCTCCCCCGGTTCTAGGGTTAGGAACGTTGGAGTAAAACTTCCCTCTGCCCTCTCTCTCCGCGTAAAGTTCTAAGGCTGCATCACGGTCCCTGCTTAATCACCCCAAGCTCAAAAAACACCAGATGTGGACCGGCTTCCCTTGTAGAGAAGATGCTTGCAGCCTCCTGGTCTTTTCGGTTACTCTCTGTTGCCATCTCTTCAACGTCCTCCTGGTGACCCGAACTGTTTGAAGTCTTCCAGATGTAACCGTACCATAACATTGTTTAGGGGCGACGCTGTTTTACGATACAGCGGAGCGCCCCGAGACTGTCTCGTCCGCAGTAAGATGGCGCAGGAGAATGAAAAAGGACACAGAGGTTGTGTGTGTGTTGTGTACCCAGACAGCTGGGTTTCTTTTGCTTTTCTGTTCTTACTTTTTTGTTGCAATGTCATTTAATTGCTAGTGGTTTCCCTTTTTGTTGAGTCCCCCTGATGTGGGGATAGAAGGGGGTGTGTGTTTCGCACCCCTTTTGTTCTGTCTTTAGTTTGACACATCACTTCCTTCATCAGGACCATAACTTCCTCCTAGTTCTGTCCCAGTTTGGCCTGGATAGAAGACAGCTTGTCAATAGACCCAACTCCAGTTTAAGGCAGTCGCATCACACAGACTTAAAAGCTTTCCCCCAGAGGAAGGTGGCCTGAACTCGCCAGCGGTTTTGAGGAGGGTGTCCTGTCGTACCCGGGTGCCGACTCTGAGAAGGACATCTAAAACAGCGTACGATTTCCCCAGCAAGGGGCTGCGAGCTTCCTTATGCGGGCTGAGATTTCTGTTGCTCTGCTCCTCTTCTCAGCACAGCCACAGAGTCACGCCCAGGAAGTTTCTCCCAGCTACGAAGAGGAGGATCTCCCAGCCGCGTCGGAGCCCCATCGGAGCAGCAGCGAGGAGGAGCTCCGCGAGTCGGCGTCCCCGGCGCAGGAATTCAACAAGTACTCCAAGTCGCTTCCCCCGCGATTCCAACGGCAGCAGCAACAGCAGCAGGTAAAAATGGTGGTGGGGTGCGCAGACAGTGGGGCTTCTCCTCTAGGACTTCAAAGGGCGGAGTCATGAACCAACTTCAGGCCAGAGTTGGAGACACTCTAGCCTACTGCTCTCTAGGTCTTCAAAGGGCGGAGTCATGAATCAACTTCAGGCCAGAGTCAGAGACACTCTAGCCTACTGCTCTCTAGGTCTTCAAAGGGCGGAGTCATGAACCAACTTCAGGCCAGAGTCGGAGACACTCTAGCCTACTGCTCTCTAGGTCTTCAAGGGCGGAGTCATGAACCAACTTCAGGCCAGAGTCGGAGACACTCTAGCCTACTGCTCTCTAGGTCTTCAAAGGGTGGAGTCATGAATCAACTTCAGGCCAGAGTTGGAGACACTCTAGCCTACTGCTCTCTTCTCCTCCATACATCTAGTGTCAGAGACATTTTAGCTCTCTGCTGCCTTCTCCTTCACACTAATCCCCCCTCCCTTTGACCTTCCTTCTCTCTCTCTCTCTCTCCCTTCTCTCTCCCCCCCCCCCAGGAACAGTTGTATAAAATGCAGAGCTGGCAGCAGTCCCAAGTCTACTCTCCGCCCTCCCATCCTCAGCGCACCTTCTACCCACCACACCCTCAAATGCTGGGCTTCGATCCCCGCTGGATGATGATGCCCTCCTACATGGACCCTCGCATGACCCAGGGGCGCCCCCCTGTGGATTTCTACCCATCAGCCCTTCACCCCTCTGGTAAGGGTATTTTTTGGGGAGGGGGGTGACTTTTAATTTATTGTTATTTATATATACTTGTAAAAATACGTACATCTCTGCACATGGCACAAGGTGCTTCCTGGGTTAGCTGAGGCATCCCCCACAAGTCACGATTTGAGCTAATCGTGGTTGAGAACCCAAATCATAAGTGGCTCTGAAGCTCTGATCCAGGCAGAGCAGCTCGCGTTCAGCCGGAACAGGAGTCCAAGCCGAGCCCAGACCAGGTAGCTGGACCTTGGGGCAGCAGAGGTTCAGGCAGTACAAGTCCAAAAGGGGAGGTCAGTAGCCTGGAGAGCTTTGAGGGGAGACCAGCCTTGGCAAGATCGGATGTTGTTCTAGGAACGATAGCATGTGTGTAGTTGCTAGATAGGATGGTGGGTATACATCTTCTCTAGGGTGTCTTTTTCCTGGGGACCTTGTCTAGTTTTGCAGATGTTTGCTCTGACATTCCCCTGGGGGCCGGGGATAAGAATAGGCCCTCAGTTTGGCTGCGCTTGTCGTAAGAGGCGACTAAACAGCCACCGGGTAGATGGGACTCGTCAGCCTGGGAAGGCAGCTCATCGGAGAGAAGGAAAACTCTGATCCCAAACCTCCACTGCCTTGTGGCTACATCCAGTTATGGAAGAGGCTTCAGGAGTCGACCTCCAGGCAAAATCCGGAGCCGGAGTCCCCGAGGCAGTTTGTGGCTGAACACAGTCCCGTTCTGGCAACTCCTGCGATGCCGCTGGAACCAACCGTATTGGCCTCTGCCTTTCCACTGGACCATTTCAGCGACGTGGAGAGGGGGGATTTGCTGCATGGGTAACAGCCTATCCTCCATACCTACTTTACCCAGGCTTCGCGCACTGGAGAGGACACTCTGTTCCAGAGCCACCATTCAGAGCGTGACACCATAGTCTTCCGAGACTGAAGGATGCCAACTAATGCTCTGACAAGAGTTGGGGAAACTGACTCAATTGCAGCATCCTCCAAGGAGTCCCCTGTGTCAGGAAGAGGCTGTGGGGTCTGGCTCCTGGGGTTCCCCTTGTGCATAGGTTTTGGGGGGGGGGTATCAAGGATCTGAGTTCAGGGAATTCCCCCTAGTCTGTCCCTCCAAGTTCCCACATTCCCAGGGTGAGCGTGATCCGTTCCCAGCGGCATGACACCAGCCCCCTACTCATAGCTTATGCTCTTTCGCTCTCTGTCCCCCCACCAGGAATTATGAAGCCCGCCATCCAGCAGGACTCCCCGAATGGAACCGGCTGTCGCTTGGAGGAGCAGAACTGCCAGCCCGCCGTACCGCAGGAGAGGAAAACCGGGGAGCCCGCCCCTGTGTGGGGTCACGAGACCTACAATCCCTTGCTGAGCAAAGGCTGCACCCTTTCGCGCCCCAAGCAGGCCGAGGGCACAGCCATGGAGGGGTTGCGCGGCAGGTGAGGACAAGCCCACCCCAGGCGCCTATCATTGAGAAGTGCATCTTGGTGAGGGGCTGGGGAGAAGCGTTGGGACCTTGCAAGGTGTCTCTTGCGCTTAAGGAGGCCTCTCTGTTGTGTATGCCACATTATTGGTGAGCCAAACACTTAAAACGAAATGGGAGCCCCTGCCCTGAGGTGCTTACAGTCTAGATCAGGGGGTGTCCAAAGTTTTTGACAGGAGGGCCACATTGTCTCTCTGACACTGTGTTGGGGGCCGGGCAAAAAAGAGAAATAATTTACATTTTAAAATTTGAGTTAATTTACAGAAGTTTACATAAATAAATATATTAAAGATGAACTCATATGAATGAATGAAGGTCTTGCAATAGCTCAAGGCCTATAAAAGGCCTTGCACAAAGCAAGGCTGGCCTTTCCTTTGCTGCTGCTGCTGCATCGTAGATGTGAAACAGCAAGCAATGGAGGGAGCCCTCGTCCCACAGCTCATGTGAAAGGTCTAACAGTTGGCCGTCATGCTGAGAGCAGTTGCATCTGGCCAGCGTGGGCTCCAACAAATCTCTGGAGGGCCAGAGGCTTATTGGAGACTGGGGGCTCCCTGAGGGCCGCATTGAGAGGCCTTGAGGGCCACAAGTGGCCCCAGGGCCGGGGTTTGGGCACCCCTGGTCTAGATCAAGGGTGGCCAAGCTTGCTTGACGCAAGAGTCACCTACAGTAAAACTTCAGATGATGGAGAGCTATCTGTGGGAGATGGAGAGCATTTAGAGGGTCCTGGAACAGATCCCCAGTGGATACTGAGGGTTCCGTGTACTTTTGGGGGGACAGTGGCAAGCAATGGCTCCTGGCATTGCACGCATTTCAACCAGCACTTCCCCCCCCCCCCCAGGCTCGGCTGACATCTTGTTCTTTGGGTTCCATTTCAGGAGTGACAGCTCTTACCCGGCTCAGCCTGCCATGACCGCCCATCGCGACCTCTTTGAGGAGCCCGGAGAGAACTTCTTGAACTCCTTTGAGAAGAAGTCCCAGGCCAACTTTGACAGCTGCCTGGCCTCCGTTCCCCAGATCAGCCAGGACCGCCTTTTCCAGCCCCAAGAGAGCGTTCCCGAGACGTGCGTGTCTGACTCCCCCCGTGTGGCTCTGAGGAGCTCCCCTTTGGAGCCCAGCTTGGGTCACGCCGAGAAGAAACCGGAGTACAACGGCTGGGATGTCGGCCGCTATCAGAAGCCCGCCGAGCTTGCCGCGTCAGCGGAGGGAGAGGCGCCCCAGGACGAGCGGCCGTTTGGCGCCGAGACGTGGAAGAAAGAGGAGGTCGCCGGCAAGCAAGCTGCCCCGGAGGCGGGGTGGGCTCCCGAAAGCCGCAACACCGCCACCAGCCAGCCACAAGAGCAGATAGGGAGGATTCGGAGGTCCGGCCCGATTAAGAAGCCGGTCCTGAAGGCCCTCAAGGTGGAGGAGAAGGAGAAGGAGCTGGAGAAAGAGCTGAAGGTCAAGCTGGAAGGGGAGGAGGCCTCCCAGCCGAGCAAGGAGAAGGCCCCGGTCCGTAAAACGGAGGCCGAGGAGCAGGAGGAGGAAGATTCGGCTGCCTTGCCCCACGCCGCCCGATGCCACTTGGGAGACAGTAAGGTCTCCTCCAGGTCTGTGGTCCAGGAAAGGGAGAAACCCCAGACGGAGGAGCAGGAAGAGGAAGCGGCCGACGAGAAAGGCGGGAAGGCCTGGGAGGGCAAGCATCAGCCCAGGGAGTCCAGTGACCTGCCCCCACCAAAAGGAACAACTGGATCTTCATTGACGAGGAGCAGGCTTTTGGCGGAAGGGGCCGTGGCCGTGGCCGGGGCTTCAGAGAGTTCACGTTCCGAGGCCGTGGCAGCGCGGTGGGGTGCGGCGGCAACGGCAGCGTCGCTAACGGCAGCAGGGGAGCCTACGGCGGCGGCAGCAGCGCCACCAACGCCCAGCGAAGCAGCAGAGGACGCCCCCTGAGGGAGTTCAATCCGCCCGAGGAGTTTCCCCGCGGGAAGCCCCGGCGCCGGATCGCCAGCGAGACCCACAGCGAGGGCTCCGAGTACGAGGAGCTGCCCAAGCGGCCCCGCCAGCGGGGTTCCGAGAACGGCGCCGAGGGCCCCGTGCGGGAGGAGGGCGACCTCAAGAAGGGGGATTTCCAGGACTCCTGGCGCTCCAATAAGATCTACTCGGATGACCCGGGGGGACTGGACGCCAAGGCCAGGTCCCCGCGGGCTTTCGGCCGGTCGCTGCCCCCGCGGCTGAGCAACTCTGGGTACGCGCGGAGAGGCTTTGTGTCCAAGGAGCCCTCCCAGTGGCAGGGCAGGAGCGGAGGCGGCACGTGGCAGGAGTACGGCCACGGCGCCCCCCCGGACGCCTTTGGGGTCAGGCACCAGGCGGAGAGGGACTGCGGCCAAGACGCTGGCAAGCAGGCGGAGTCCTTCAGCCGGCGGGCCGTTGAGGAGGATTCCACGGACAAGAGGCAGTATTTCCCGGAGGATTATGGGGGCGACCTTGAAAACGGCGAGAACCGGCCTTTCCGCCGCCGCCGCCCGCCCCGCCAGGACAAGCCCCCCCGCTTCCGGCGCCTGAGGCAGGAGCGCGAGTTTGTCGGTCAGTGGAACCCTGAGGAGGGCGGGGCCGGCCTTTTGGCGTGCCAGTGGCCCGGCAGAGCCCAGCCGGCAGGGGCGGACAGGAGCGACGCCCCCGCCCGGAGATCCCCGGAGCTGCCCTACCAGAACTTCTCCGACCACGCCACGGAGGAGTGGGAGACGGCCTCTGAGAGCAGCGACTTCAGCGAGAGGCGGGAGAGGCGCGACGGCGCGGCGGAAGGCGAAGCTCAGCCGGACGGGGGCCTCGCCGGAGGCGGTTTGGGGGAGAAGAGGGAGCTCGCCAAGAGGAGCTTTTCCAGCCAGAGACCCCTCGCGGATCGGCAGAGCCGGAAAGCGGATCCGGCGGCGTTTGGGGAGAAAGCCGTACGGGGCGGCGGCAGTGGAGCGCCTTCTCGCTACGAGAGCCAGCAGAACGGGTCGCAGATGAAGAGCAGAAGGTAATAGCCATAGTTTTTTAAATGACCGCACACTCTCATGGTTATTTTATATACAGGCATGCCCTTATTATTATTATTTTATTATTGGCAACCTTCAGTCTTGAAAGACTCTGGTATCGCGCTCTGAAAGGTGGTTCTGGCACAGCGTCTAGTGTGGCTGAAAAGGCCGATTCGGGAGTGACAATCCCTTCCACACCGGGAGCAAGTGCAGTCTGTCCCTGGTCTGTCTCCCTGGCTATGGGCCTTCCTTCTTTGCCTCTTTGCCTCAGACTGTTGGCCAAGTGTCTCTTCAAACTGGGAAAGGCCATGCAGCACAGCCTGCCTCCAAGCGGGCCGCTCAGAGGCCAGGGTTTCCCACCTGTTGAGGTCCACTCCTAAGGCCTTCAGATCCCTCTTGCAGATGTCCTTGTATCGCAGCTGTGGTCTACCTGTAGGGCGCTTTCCTTGCACGAGTTCTCCATAGAGGAGATCCTTTGGGATCCGGCCATCATCCATTCTCACGACATGACCGAGCCAATGCAGGCGTCTCTGTTTCAGTAGAGCATACGTGCTAGGGATTCCAGCACGTTCCAGGACTGTGCTGGAATCCCTAAGAAGAACCTAAGATGCCCAAGAACATAAGAAGAGCATAAGAATCCAGAATCTCAATCCCTGGTCACATGTGTTGGCAACCTTCAGTCTCGGAAGACTATGGTATCACACTCTGGATGGTGGTTCTGGCACAGCGTCTAGTGTGGCTGAAAAGGCCGATTCGGGAGTGACAATCCCTTCCACACTGGGAGCAAGTGCAGTCTGTCCCTGGTCTGTCTCCCTGGCTATGGGCCTTCCTTCTTTGCCTCTTTGCCTCAGCCTGTTGGCCGAGTGTCTCTTCAAACTGGGAAAGGCCATGCTGCACAGCCTGCCTCCAAGCGGGCCGCTCAGAGGCCAGGGTTTCCCACCTGTTGAGGTCCACTCCTAAGGCCTTCAGATCCCTCTTGCAGATGTTTATATACAGGCATGCCCTGATATCCGTGCATCCAGTTATCCGCTGTTCTCCATGCTAGTGCTTCTAAGAGGAATTCTAGGGGGGAGAGGTTACAAAGTTTCTTTAGGGCCCCTCCCCCAAGAGGGAGGGGGGGTGAAACAGAATGGGGGGGAGCAGTGGGGGTGGGCCCCACTTCTACAGGAGCTGTAGCCCCGCAACTGTGTCTCTGAACTTCCGTCCACTCCTTCCTTGTAAGCAGATCCACAAGCCAAAGAGCTCCTGGAGCAGGCCAGCTTCCTCCTGGATGTGACACTGTTAAGGAACGTATGCATTCCTGGGTCGTGTGGCTTCTGGCCGTAGTTGCTGCCATGCGCCACGCGCATCCCATGTGGGCAGCGAGTTTGGGTGAGATTGGAAAATGGAAGATCCCTGGAAATTTCTGGGGCCCTCTCCTTCGGCTCCTGGGCCCCCTTTCTGACCCTGGGCCCGGGTACAAATCACCCCCTTTACCCACCTCTCCTCCGCCCTGCTCCATGCCCCATTAGCTTTGTTGACGTGGATTACGTTTGTGGGAAGGGATAAGGTTTCTCTCCTTGTACAAACACTGCATTACAAACTCTTCGTGCGAACTGGAGGTTGTCCATGACTTTGTGTACCTTGGCTCAACGATCTCCGACACTCTTTCTCTCGATACCGAGCTAAACAAGCGCATCGGTAAAGCAGCTACCACGTTTTCCAGACTCGCAAAGAGAGTCTGGTCCAACAAGAAGCTGACGGAACAAACCAAGATCCAGGTCTACAGAGCTTGCGTCCTGAGTACACTTCTGTACTGCAGCGAGTCATGGACTCTTTGCTCACAACAGGAGAGGAAACTGAATGCTTTCCACATGCGCTGCCTCCGACGGATTCTTGGCATCACCTGGCAGGACAAAGTTCCAAACAACACAGTCCTGGAACGTGCTGGAATCCCTAGCATGTATGCACTGCTGAAACACAGACACCTGTGTTGGCTCGGTCATGTCGTGAGAATGGATAATGGCCGGATCCCAAAGGATCTCCTCTATGGAGAACTCGTGCAAGGAAAGCGCCCTACAGGTAGACCACAGCTGTGATACAAGGACATCTGCAAGAGGGATCTGAAGGCCTTAGGAGTGGACCTCAACAAGTGGGAGACCCTGGCCTCTGAGCGGCCCGCTTGGAGGCAGGCTGTGCAGCATGGCCTTTCCCAGTTTGAAGAGACACTTGGCCAACAGTCTGAGGCAAAGAGGCAAAGAAGGAAGGCCCATAGCCCGGGAGACCAGGGACAGACTACACTTGCTCCCGGCGTGGAAGGGATTGTCACTCCCGAATCGGCCTTTTCAGCCACACTAGACGCTGTTCCAGAACCACCATTCAGAGCGCGATACCATAGTCTTTCGAGGCTGAAGGTTGCCAACAAACACTATAAGCCAAAATCCTATAGCTAGGCAAGCAGCCTATAGTCTAGAAGGGAGACTAAGCGCAGTAGGAAACAGGAGGTGAACATTTGCTCTTGTATCCCCAAGCAATCTCTGTGTAAGATTGGTTAGCTTTTTCCCTTGCTGCGTTTATGGCCATCTAATGAATTAATGGAAGACGGAGCCGGGGACTGATTTGTAGCCCTGCTGAGAAGGTATTTTTTTCCCCCCCCCTGAAGCTTCTTCTCTCTGCTTTTACTCTCTAGGTCTCCGGAAGAAAGTGGGGGGCTTGACTCCGGCAGCTCTGGGGGCAGCCCCTCTATCTATGGCTCCCACGTCAGTCTGAGCGGCGCCGACGGGCTGGGGAAAAAGCCCGAGCGGGAAGTCAAACCTGCTGCCCAGCAAACGGGCGAGAAGGGAGAGGTCATCTCTCAGTTTGAGCTGAATTACGGAAGTAAGTCTGGTCTGTTTTGGTTGCTTCCAGAAGGTGAGGCCCTCCAGCTTATAGGCCCAGCATCCCCAGATACTCATATACACGTATGCCAAGGAGAGCCCCCTGTAATTTTTTTTTTCCCCAGTAGGCCTACCTGGGCTGAGTTTTTGATAAGCCAAAGCTTTTAAAAGATAACGAGCAAAAACATTTCTCTTAACCGTTGCCCAGATGGTATAATGGACAGCCGACTCGCAGAGGAGAGTGAAGTGGCTCCCATTGGAGGCGAGGGCTTCATCGAGGTCCGGACCAAGAAGCAGAAGCGGCTTCTGGAAGAGGAGAGACGGAAGAAGGAACAAGCTGCCCAGGTGAGGAGCCGGAGGGGGTGGACGGGTGGGAATATCCTCTGATTTTTGGGGTGGGAGAGGCATTTTAGGCAGAAGCTGAAGTTTGGAGGGGGGCTTGGCCAGGGGACTGCCTCCAAAGTTCAGTGGGCCTTCAGTATCCACAAGGGCCAGGACCCCCTGCAGATGTTGATTTTCACCGGTTCTGTAACCCTCTGGAGAACCTCACAAGACCTCCTGTATGCCTCAAGACCAGAAATCTTGAGCGTGGACCAGAAGTGCCTTCTGGTCATGTCTGTGAGGCCTTTTAGTTATTTGATTTTTCTCTGTAAACCGCTTTGTGAACTTTTAGTTGAAAAGCGGTATATAACTACTGTTAATAATAATAATAATAATTAGCCGCAGGCTCAGCACCCACGGATACGGAAATCCATGGATGCTAAGCCTATGGATACGGAAATCCATGGATGCCAAGCCTTTGGATACGGAAATCCATGGATGCCAAGCCTTTGGATACAGAAATCCATGGATGCCAAGCCTATGGATACGGAAATCCATGGATGCCAAGCCCTTTGTGTTTACCTTCTCTAGCCCCTCCTCCCCCAGCCCTGGTTGCTCTTCAAACCGTGCAGGTCAGAGCCTCCAAAACACCTGACAGAAATGGGCGCAGCCAACAGCCTTCCTTTCTTGCGCACCGCCTTTAAAGCAAAAACGGAGGCACGCTGGGGCAGGGAGCTCCGTGCCGTCTTTGGGTCTCTATGACTTGCTTGATTCACGTGCTCTGTGGGAATCCTACATCCTGTGCCGCTTCTTCCGCAGGCGCCAGCCAAGGGCCGGGTCCTTCAGTCTCGTATCCCCCCTCGCTTTGCCAAGAAGCAGATGTGCCTCGAGCAGGGGGAGGTCTCCGTTTCTGGAAGCAGCCTGGGCACGGAAATCTGGGAGACCAACAGCCCAGGTGAGCGGGATTTGTCTGGCCTGATGGATCTACCTTAGCATTCGGTCCTTAGCATTGAGGGCCAGGTCTGCGTGTCCCACAGTTAAAGCACCTCTAACTACGGGACATGCAGACCTGTCCGTCAAGATGGTGTTACAAAAAATGTTCAGTGAACATCGTCCGTTTACGCCACATTTTGTTTTGATGGCTCTCCTGGAAGGGTGTCAGTCGGAACAGGACTGCAGTGATCTTCTCCTGCCTGTTCCAGCACCACTGACGCACTTGCGTGGGGTCGAGGTTCAGGGGGTGAGGGGGCTTGCCCCTTCCCCGATCCTCCTCTTGCTACCTGTTAATGAGCGATAAGAGGATGAAAGCACGTGGTCCAGCACTGGAGACAGCCCTCCACCTCCAGTCCTGTGCAAGCATTGAATTTGAAGGCAAATTCACATTTCACCATCACAAAGCCCTTTAACTGTTTTGTTTTTTTTAAAGCCAAGTTTCTAGCCCTTATGGTTTTTTTTAAAGAAATTCTGGTGACATCTTGGAGTCCAGAGTGTCAGGGTTTCAGTGGGAACGCACCTTAACTTTCCACTCTAACCACAGAGTTTTCAAAGCCGCGAACGAAGAAGCTTTTGTTTCCCTGCCTTTGCTCCCTTGTTGTGTTTTACTGGTGACTTTTGTCTGAGCTCCTCGCCCCCCCTCCCTTTTAACTTGGCAAGCTTGTCATCTTCTCCCACCTCTGCAGGGCTCTCCCTTCAGTCACCCGGCGCCGATTCCTGGAGCAAACCCGTCACCCGCCTTCAACGAGTCCGGCTCCAGCGAGGTGAGCAGCTGTGACGGTTTAATCGCTTTGCGGTGTTTTTTTTGGTTCTGTTTTCGTGCCGCCCCGCAAAAGCGAATGGGAAAAATCTGGAGCGCTGTACAGGCAAGCCCGGCAAATAGGTGAATGCAGCAGCTGCGCAGAATTGCAGTCCACCATATAGAAGTTGGATCTGGAAAATAGGAAGGTCTTTGCCTGGCTTTGAAAAGGCGTGGGAGTTGGTACTGGGGTGGCGTGACCCGGAATGGTACCCAGTGCCGCCCTGGGTCTGCCACCTCTGTGCTGCAGAAAACCCCAAAACCCTTATGTGCCCTTGTCAGACCTGAACATTTTACTGTTGCCCTTCCTCATCTCTCATCTTCATCGCTCCTTGTCCGCCATTCCCTTCCAGCATCTCTCTTTCTCCCTTCCTTTTTTGCCTCTGGTTTCACCCTCACCCCCCTCCTTGTCTTGCTCTGGTCCTTCCCGCCACCCAGCTCCTCCTCTCTCCATCCTTCCCTGCCCCGTTCCGCCTAGGTCCTTCCTCCCTCTCTCTTCCCCCTTGTGGCCTGAAATCCTTCTGCTGTTCTCCACCCTGCCCTGTTCTCATCTGGTTGGGGCCTCCCGGCACCATGAGCGCTCGGTGATGATGTCATCGCCGAGCGGCTGGAGCGGGGCGACACGCCGCTTTCCTGCCATTGCGGGGGGGGGGTCGTGTTGGATCGGGCTTCTCGCTCGCCAAGCGCGATGCCCTGCGTGATGTGGCTTCTTCAGCGGTTCTGTGGCAGCAGGTGTGTGGGGAGGGCGGAGAGACGCTAAGGCACAAGTGACGGGTGTGCCAGCTTTCAGCCGTGACCCCTTGCCCCGCTGCGGCTACAGCAGCTCTTGCTTCCGGTGTGCATACAAATTGCTGTCTTGGCGACACGCTCGCCGTCCACCCCGCTGCTCAGAACGGATGCAGAATTGCTTGTGTGTGTGACAAAAAGACAGCCTGGAACAATGCTGGGCTTTTTAACCCTTGCGGCAAACTGCGCTAGTTGTAGGAAGGCAAACTGGAAACTCTCGAAATAAGTCAAGACATGCACTTAAAAGATCCAGTGGTGACCGTTTAGAAATCCTAGCGGTCTGTTGTTGTGTGGTCCAAGCCTGAGGAGGCCTTCTGGGGAATGGGTCAATTTCAGCTCTAGGGGAGGCTCAAACATGCACAGATCCCACCTTGGTGTGTAGGCACTCAGCTTGGTGCTTGGGCTTTGCCGTCACTGTCGAATAGCAGCAGGCGAAGAAATGCTTCAGTTTGTTGCGTGCTTCTGCCTTCCAGCCAAACTCATGCTCCAGGAGAGCTCAGAAGTTTGTTCCTTTTCCCAACGCTCGCCTTCAAACTATTGACAGCCTGACTCAGCCAATCCCTGCTGAGTGGGTTGGGCCTAACGACAGCAGGCTCCTCCCTGAGGGGCTTGGCCGGTCTGCCTGATCGCCAGTGGCGACCTCAAACACGCTTCTAGGCGAGTGTCAGGCTGGCTTCCTCTTGGGGCAAATCCCATGTTGCTTTTCCTGCCTGGTCCTGTTTTAGGAGTGGGGTGTTGTCGCCCTCCTTTCTCTGCCGGCGAGGCGGGCCTCAGTTCCGAGGAGCTCCGTTTTTAACCCTTCTCGTGCTTTGCATGGCAGGGATTTAAAGGCAGCCAGGGGGATAGTGGCATTGACTTGAGTGCAGAGTCGCAAGAATCCTCCGCTACCTCTTCCCAGCGCAGTTCTCCGTACGGCACCCTCAAGCCTGAAGAGATGGGTGGGACCGGCGTGGGGGACCCTAAGTCCGATTGCCAGAAGGAGCAAGCTCCAGGCCAGCCTGACAAAAAGGTAAAAACCCTGCCCTCAGTCCCTGGGACAGGACGTGCACCTCCACTGGGTCCTGTTTGCCGGGTGTCAAGGAAGCAGCAAGCCTGGTTTTCCAGACCCATGTGGGAGCCTCCACGATGCCTTCTGATGGCCAGGGGGTTTAAAAAATGTAATAATAATAATAATAATAATAATACAGGTATTTTTATACCACCTTTCTTGGTCCTCAGATTTCTCCTTAGACTTTATTCAAGGCGGTTTACATAGGCAGGCAAATTAAATCCCCATAGGGATTTTTACATTTTGAAAGAAGGTTTCTATCTTTCAAGAAACCACGACATTCAGATGTTTCTTCCTTGATCTGGTCGCACATTCTGGCCTCCGTCCTCCCACGCTCAGAGCAGACGGAATAGCTCGGCTCAGCTTGTCAGCTGCTTCAAGGTCTCGCCATTCACGGTGCCGGTGGCCTCGAACCGGCGACCTTGTGGATGTTATCTTCAGGCAAACGGAGGCTCTACCCTCTAGACCAGACCTCCTGCCCTGTATGTTTGGTTCCTGGGGACCAGATGCCCCAGTTCACTGATTCCTAGCCTGTGGTCTGGGGACCGCAGGTGGTCCGTGAGACTCTGAGAAGTGGTCCACGAGGTCTCAGGAGAAAAATCACTTTTCTTTCCACAGCGAGACACTGGAAGTGATCGATCTCCTGTAGACCACCAAAGAATGGGCCGCCCACAGCCGTAACCATTGAAATGTCAGCTGTGGCTGTGGGCAGGACATTCTCTGTCCTCTCCGATAGCCCATGGGGGAGCACTTGGTAGTCTTACCACCTGAGAGGGCGGAGACCAGACTCTCCGCAGCCACAAGCGGTCCATGACAATTCCAATATTTGCCTCAGTGGTCCGCAGGCGTCTAAAGGTTGGGAACCACTGCCCTAGTTGCACCACTGCTGTGAAGCGCCACGGGTGATATACTGGCCCCAAACCAGGAATCTTGGCCCCTTGCATAGGCCACTCCCCTACAGTGGCAGTAGGAACATGACAGGACCTTGTTGCCTCTGCTCCTGAGCGGACAAATGAAAACCCTGTGCAATTTTGGAACATCCATTGGTCCCCTAAATCCACCTGCTTTCTTCACCTTTATTGAGATTGGGACGGAGGTGGCGCTGTGCCCTACCTGTTGCCAACCCCAACGTGTTTGGAGGCATTACTTTTCTTTATAGTCCGTGGTCTTTTTAAAACCATAAAAGAGGTGGGGGGGGGGGACTGATGAGATTTATCTGGCCTTTAGGTTTTCATTTCTCTTGTCTCTACCTCTCTTGTTTTCCCACCAAGGATTCGGAGCAAGGTTCCGGTCAGAGCAAGGACCACAAGCCCGGACCGATCGGCAACGAGCGCTCTCTGAAGAACAGGAAGGGGTCGGAGGGGATGGAGCGCCTGGAGGGCAGTATCCCCCCGGTAAATGGGGTGGAGATCCACGTGGACTCGGTGATCCCCGTGCCGCCTATTGAATTCGGAGTCAACCCTAAAGTGAGCGTCGAATGTTCATCTTACCTTCTCAAGCGTCTCACTGCCTCTGCCTTTCTCCTGAGCTTTTTGGGGTGGGAAAGTCGACTGGACTAAACCATTGCTTAGAGCGGGGAGGGGGTGTTTGGCAGGTGGAGGACCCACCCGGAAGTGGGTCACGGTGCCGTTTCAGGGTCAGGCCTGCGGAGTTCTGACGGCAACCGAGGCCAGGGGGTCCTCGAGGAGGTCAATCCTGCCAGAGGCTTTTGGAGAGGTTGTTGTGGTCAAGCCCACAACTTTGGTCACCCCCGCGGTGTGCCGTTTTAAGTCTCTGTGATGTTTTCAATGGATCCTACTGAACCCTTCGCTCGAAGGGCGCTTGTGAAGCGATTCTGTGGCTGAGAGACGTAGGAGTGTGGTCCTTCTCTTGTCACCCACCTGCCTGCTCTCCCTTGTGGTGGCACTCCTGCTCTCTCCGCCTGGCCTCGCTTTGCTTCCTCTTTCTCTCCCTCCACTTTTCCAAACTGAGCACAAGCTGTTCCCGTATCACCCTCTGCCCCTCAGCTCCTTCCAGCTCATCTGGTTGGAAGGGAGGACGGAATGACACTGCGTGATTGTCCACCATTGGGTGGGAACCCGGCGTCTTGAAGGTGGGTCACTTGTTGCCGGTCTGATGGGTCTCGGCCCTTCGCAAACTGGAAGCTGCTGACTTGGAAGCGGAGGTTTCTTTGGCGTATAAGTGCATAAGAAGAGCCCCGTTGGATCAGGCCAAAGACCCATCTGGTCCAGCTTCCTGTATCTCACAGTGGCCCGCCAGACGCCTCGGGGAGCCCACAAAAGACCTGCATCCTGGTGCCCTCCCTTGCCCCTGGCATTCGGAGGTAGCCTATACCCATTTACACTTCTCCCCTGTTAGCCAGTCCTCCCCTGCTGGCCTCTTCAAGGTGGACCCCATACTACAGGGTCAGGTTAGAGGAGCCTCCCAGCTCTCAGCTTCAAAGTGTGTGAGAGTGTGACAACACTGATGGGTGCTGTTTTATATACCTAATTGATTCCTTTTTGCAGGACTCCGACTTCACACTGCCCCCCGGTTCGGTCTCCGGCACTGCCGCAAACCCCGTTGTGAAATTGCAGGATGCCCTGACCAGCAATGTAAGTGCATCTATTTTATTCCCTCCCTCCCCACCCCTTTCCCATCTGCTTTTGAATTCCCACATCTCCCAGTGGAAAGAAAAAGGAAGGGTTTTTATTTCTGGGTGGCTTAGCCTTGTAACAGCCCCAGCACCTGCTGCGATCCTAAACGGGATTAAACTGGGGCATTTGGTGGGCTGCTGTGAGATACAGGAAGCTGGACTAGATGGGCCTATAGCCTGATCCAGTGGGGCTGCTCTTATGTTCTTATGCTCCCTGGGGCATTTGGTGGGCCGCTGTGAGATCCAGGAAGCTGGACTAGATGGGCCTATGACCTGACCCAGTGGGGCTGTTCTAAACTACAATTCCCAGGAAGCCTTGCAGGTCTCTTGTTATCTGGTGTGCTCCCTGGGGCATTTGGTGGGCTGCTGTGAGATACAGGAAGCTGGACTAGATGGGCCTATGGCCTGATCCAGTGGGGCTGTTATGTTCTTATGCTCCCTGGGCATTTGGTGGGCCGCTGTGAGATACAGGAAGCTGGACTAGATGGGCCTCTGGCCTGATCCAGTGGGACTGCTCTTATGTTCTTATGCTCCCTGGGGCATTTGTTGGGCCGCTGTGAGATACAGGAAGCTGGACTAGATGGGCCTATGGCCTGATCCAGTGGGGCTGTTATGTTCTTATGCTCCCTGGGCATTTGGTGGGCCGCTGTGAGATACAGGAAGCTGGACTAGATGGGCCTATGGCCTGACCCAGTGGGGCTGTTCTAAACTACAATTCCCAGGAAGCCTTGCAGGTCTCTTGTTATCTGGTGTGCTCCCTGGGGCATTTGGTGGGCTGCTGTGAGATACAGGAAGCTGGACTAGATGGGCCTATGGCCTGATCCAGTGGGGCTGCTCTTATGTTCTTATGTGGTGATTCAAGCCGTGGGCAGCCTGGCTGTTCAGGGGTATAGTGCACTCACGCGTTCCATTGGGAAATTGCTGGTTGTAGTTAGCTGAGACTGTACTGGACGACTCACGGAAGCCTACCGTGTAGCAGCTGTGAATCCACTTTGGAGGGAATCGTTAGGAAAGGATTCGAAATGAGTAGCGGTGAGTGTCCTTTATCCATTCTGTCAATCCCTGTCTTTGCAGGCTGGGCTCACACAGTCTATCCCCATCCTCCGACGAGATCACCATCTCCCGCGCTGCATCGGCTTGAACCCGATGTCTTTCCCAACAGCGGACCTAACGCTTAAAGTAAGTGTGGGGCTTAACTGATTGCGTGGGAGCGGGTTCACTTCTCACAGAGCAACAGAGTTGAGCTCTCCTGACCTTTTCTCGCCGTTCCCCATGTAAGACGCCTGGGCGGTCTTGAAACCGGGTCCCCGGGAGTCAGCGCCCGGCGTGGTGCCTTTTTGTGGCAAGCCTGGTAGATCGGGCTTTGTGTGCCAAGGGTGCAATCTAGGGTGAAGTACTAGGACGTGTGGGTGCCAGTTTCCAGCAGGAACTGGGGCATGAGGAGCTTTTGGGCTCCTTTGTGTGCACCATCTTCCTGGTTTTGGCTTTGTTCCATCTCCTAGTCTGTCTGATTCCCATTGGTGACACCAGAACTCGGCCCCTGCCTGTTTTAATCCACGAACTTGCTTCTGGCATTCCTGCAAGCTCTGTGGAGCCTCACCGAGGCCTGGTGTTTCATAAAGAGAAGGGCCGCCCGAGGCAGATGCAGTGCGGTGGTTTTTCTTAGCGTTCTCGGACTCTGGTTGCCGGTCGCTGGTAGGCAACCAGTCAACCCGCGTCTGGGAGCGCTTCTGGGCCCCGGCGTCTTGCCCCAGGATGAAGTGATGGCATCTGGCCTAGATACCTTTAAGAGGAGATTGGGCAGATTGATGGGAGGAGAATTCCATCACAGGTTACGAGCTGTGATGGATCTGCGCAATTTGCCAGATTTAGGCTACCTCGGAAGGCCGGGTGGAAAGAAGTGGCAGGAAGAGGCAGGTCGCTTGCGGGCTCCCTGAGACATCTGGCGGGACGTCCACTGTGAGATCCAGGAAGCTGGACTAGACTGGCCTGACCCAGCTCTTATGCCCTCTTTTTTCTACTAGATGGAGTCCGCGCGTAAGGCTTGGGAGAACTCCCCGAGCCTGCCGGAACAGAGCTCTCCCGGCAACACCGGCCCAGTCATCCAGCCGCCTTCCAGCGTCGGGGCTTCCAGCGGCGTCAGCTACAGCTCGTTTGGGGGCGTGTCGGTCCCACCGATGCCCGTCGCGTCGGTGGCACCGTCTGCTTCGATCCCAGGTGCGTCGCTTGTGGGGTTTCCGGGCAGCTTTGCCTCGTTGCAGTCGAGGCAACCGGTTATTAAAAGCACAAAAGAGCACCCTCAAATTCTGCAGCCGGATTAAATGACTGGAGGACGTTGGAGGAAGCAACAGGTGTCTCCTAGTCTGAACCCGACTGGGGCTTCCTTCTTATTTATTCTTCTCCATCTTCTTCTGGTTCCCTTTCACTCCTCCTACTCCTTAATCACGCAGTACCGTCAACGTCCACAGCTCTGTATAGTGCAGTTAAGTTCTTGAAACCTTTTAGCACCAAGACTCATTTTTTAGAATGTCACTCAATTGGGGCTTTTTTTTTTTTAAACAAGACTTTAAAAAGCGACCTAGAAAGGAACAATATTTTAATTTGTTTTCAAGTATTGTTTTTATCGCTTGATTTGCAAAACTCTCCATCCGTTTCTTACAACGGGGCAACCCTGATGACTCTCTGTTTTCAGCTCCAATAGTAAGAGAGAGCTAGTGTTCTAGAGCTAGAGGGCTAGTGTTCTAGAGCTAGAGAGAGCTAGCCGAAGGAGAGCTAGTGTTGTCGATTCCTTGGGAGCCATCCTCATGTGCTGTTTAAGTCTCTGTGATGTTTTCAATGGATCCTACTGAACCCTTCGCTCGAAGGGCGTTTGAAGAGATTCTGTGGCTGAGAGACGTAAATGTGGCGGTCCTCTTGTCGTTTTCTGCTGCCCCCGGCAGCTTTCAAGCAGCTGTTTGTACAGACTGTGGAATACAATCTTTGGGGCGTGTGCACGCACGCACTGTTTACTTCCTCTTTGGCCTGCAGTGTGCTGGCCCTGGGAACACCATGCTCTCTAAGGCAGGCAAGGTTGGTAAGCTGTTTGCACGCTCTGATCACTAATTATGAAAGAGGAAATGAGGAATCTCCCTGCTCGCTCAGAGACAGTGTGCCAGTGAGCATTGGCAACAGTGCCCAGAGGGTCTGTTGCTTGTATACTTTGCTTCCTGGAACATAAATGTGGGCAAGAAGCTGAACTAAATTGACCTTTGTATTGATAGAGCAGAGCTGCTCCGACCTCTTTATGTCACGTATCCTCAAGGAGGAGCACCTAACCCAGTGGTTCCTAAACTCGTGGAGCTCGTGGCTCCCCAGAGATGGCCGCAGAATCCCACTAGGAAAACCGACCACCCTATACAAAG
>NC_089836.1:3059177-3089177 GCF_035046505.1 Tiliqua scincoides
TCGCTATTTAAAGCAACCGTGTTTTTATTAATGAACAGCCCTTCGTATCTCATGCGCGTTTCAGTATCTTCAGGGACTTCCTCTTTCTTTGCAGGGTCTATTTTTCTTTACTTGGCTGAGTGGTTTGGGAGTTAAGACCTGGAAGATCCAGGTTGAAATCCCCCCTGGGCCACACAGCTTCCTGGGTGATCTAGGGCCAGTCTCTCAGCCTCGCAGGGTTGTTCTGAGAACAAAAGAGGGGGAGGGACTGCATACGCCGCCCTGAGCTTCTTGGAGGAAGGGCAGGAAAAAAATGCGAAAAATAGAATGAATAGATTTTTGTGGGGAGTTGATCTGTATGTACCAGTATATGCCTTGTCAATTCATACATGCGTGGTTAGCCTGGAGAAGACAGATCAGCCACCTTAAGGGCTGTGTCAGAGGAGGAGGGGAGGGCTTGCTTTCTGGAGCTTCTCCGACAACCAGTGGGTTGAAATTGCAGGAAAGTAGATAGAGGGTAGACACACGGGCCAATTTCCCCACTGTGTCTGGGCCTAGAACAGTCTGCTTCTTGCAGTCATGGACTTGGAGGTTTACCAGCAGAGGCTGTATGGCCACCTCTCGAATATCTATCGGATCCTACAGTGAACGGGGGTTGGACGAGATGACCTCCATAGTCCTTTCCGTAACCCTAACGTTCCATTACGCTCCAGAAATCCGCATCAGCGCAAACTTGGTTTGCAAGCTGGCTTCCAAACCATGGTTTCTGGAGCTGATTCGTTAGGCAATTGGAAACTGTGGTTTCTCAAGGCAGCCGATTGGGTCAAACCATAAATAAAGCTTCCGTAAGTCTTTGTTTGGGGTGATGAGCCGGTGTCAAGCCTTCTCTGTAAGACGGCAAAGGAGAAATGGAAAGGAAATAACTGAGCCTCTGGCTTGCTTTCCCCACCCAGTCCTCCCACGTGGACATGAAAGGATTCCATTTCACAGACAGCAAGCAGAACATGCCCCATGGTGGACCCGTGCCCTCTCATCACGCGTACAGGTAAAACGAAGCTTTGGTCTTTTAATCCACTTGTTTCTGGTAGGGCTGCCTATAGATTAGGGGAGGGGAGAGGTTCCCTTAGTGTCGGAGGCTTATGTAAAGCAGTGGGCTCAGAGTGTCTTATGGTGTGTTTTGTTTTCTCTGCTGGTTCAATCATCCTGTTCTCTAAAGGCTTTGCACGCTGTTCTTTGTGTCATCCCCCCCCCCAGGCCTAGTTCCTCCAGCCCCGGCGGGAAACCCTCCGGTCCGGCCGTCAACATGAGCGCTCTCTCGGGGCACTACATCCAGCAGGTAACAGAACGCCATGGAGAGAGCCTTCTCTAGAGCGATGGCTGTCACCTGCTCAGGGACCCACTTCCGACCCCACTCCCCAACCAGCCACCCGGGGCCCACCTTCAAGAACCCGGTGGGTGAGAGGGGGTGGGTGAGCGAGCGTCCAGGGCTTGGCTTCTATTCTTGCCCATTCAATGCTGCTGTGCCCCCCTTCTTTCCTTCCAGGCCAGTTGAAAAGAGGAGGGACAGAGTGGCATGACAGTGGTACCCGCCTGGTTTTGGTACTTGGGGGGAGAGGGAGGGCGGAGAGCAAGGGGAGTGTAAGAGACTGAGGGGCCCCGCTGAAGCTTGGGGGGGGGCTTGGCCCAAGCAACCACTGGAAGGGCTCCGTGACAATCGGCCCTCCCCCGGGACCGCTGGCCGTGGCTGCCCTTCCAATTACGCAGGCCCAAACTCGAAAACAAATTGGCCACGACCCACGCGAGACTCGGCCCAGATCCGCTTCGGACCCTTCCTCTAGTCCGCTTGCGGAACTCCTGAGCGGCTCGGCGGCCCCTTTCGTTTTGTATTTGTCTATTTCTTGCCACGTGCGGTGTGCGTAGCGCTGCGCTGCGTGTGACGGCGGAGGGCTGAGGCCGCCTTCCTGACCGCGGGAGCCGTGCCACCTGGGGTGCGTGGCTTTCGGGCCCTCTGTGACGCCTTCCAGTTCTTCCCAACAGGCCAAGCAGCGGGCGGACGACAGCAAAGCCAACCTGGGCCCCGTCAAGCTGCAGGATCCCGCCCCGGCCAGCCCGCTGAAGCCGGTACGCACCGGAACCATCAAGCCGCAGGTTGTCAAAGTGGAGGAGAGCAAGGCCTGAGCGGCCCACCGCGGGCCTGTGGATTCCTGCCACTTTGCTCCATGTGACAGAGAGAGAGAGAGAGAGCAGGAGGAGGCTCTACGAATCCCCGACCCCCTTTTGTGCTCTTCTCTCTCCCCCCCCATTGGCTGCAGCGAGACTTTTCACCGGATCGACCGCGGCTCACCACCACGACCGAAAGCAGCGTGCTCTGAGTCTTTCTAACAAGGCGGTTCTTGGAACACTGGATTTTGACATTGGCTTGCTTGCTTTAAAACCAGCGGCTCTCCCCCCCCCGCCGTCCACCTCCCCCCCAACTACCCGCCCCGCTCCGCTGCCTGCCGAGCGGCTCCAGCAGCGACAGCTTTACAGGCCCGATCCTTTTCCACCCCGCCGCTTTCCTGTCTCGGCAGAGCGGCGGAAGAGTCTCCCGGAAAGCTTTTTTTACCAAAAGACCACTGAGGTTTTTAAGAAAAAACGCAACGCTGTGTCTGTTTCTTGGCCAAACTTCTTCTGTGTTGTACCCTGTTTCTCCCCCCTCCGTCCTTCTGCCCCTTCCTTCGCCCTCCCGGAAGGCAACGCAAGCACTCCCTGAGAGCTCAAACTCCTGTTCTCAAACGAACCCCCTCGTTAACGTAACGGGAGACAGTCGGGAGGGAGGGGAGGAAGGGCGATCCCATTCTTAATATTTCTTCCCGCAGCGTTGAAAGAGTTTTAAGGTTCCTTTTTTTGGTGTCTGTTTTTGGAAATAGTGGGCTTTGTAGTTTGTGGGGCTGTGCTCTGAGCTGCTTCTCCTCCTTCCACACCTGGTATTTTTTTTGGGGGGGGGGGGATTTCCTTTCCCAGTTTGCTTGCCAGAGCAAACCAGTAAGAGACAAGAAAGTTTATTCCTTTTTATAAAAGCATTAATGTGTGCCCGGGTTTTGCCTCGTATCTGTCTCTTTTCTCTCTCTGCTACTCGTTCCCAGGCCGAGAATGGCTTTCTCTTGTGGCCTCTTGTGCGGATGTTAAGAACACACTTAAGGCACAAGAGGGTACACGCTTAAGGCACCAGTGACCCCTCTCGCTCTGTCCCATCGCGTTCCATGTCCTCGATTCCCCACGATTGTGGGAAGCAACAAATCTGATGCGCGGAGAGCTAATCTCCCCTTGTTTAGGGTCACCGAAGGTTTTTGCTGGCGGTTCCAAAGATGACATTTGAAACCCAAGAATGTATCGGAGGAGGAAGGACTCGGCTCGGGGAGAATGTCGTCCTCGTGGTCTCCTTTGGCGGACAAGGTTCTGAATTTCTTACGCTGGGTATAAATTGCGCCACTTATCCCAGAGCTCTTGACCTAGGCTGACCTTAACCTTAGTCGTAGCGATGATCCCTCTTCACTTGCGTGTGTGTGTGTGTGTGTGTGTGTGTGTCCCCTAACCACAGGGGGACTTTGGCTCCGCTTTGAAAATTATAATTTTGAACCTTTGAGTTGCTTTGGGGGAAGGGTTCATTTTTAATAGCTGACCTGCCCCGCCGCCTCTCCGGCCTTTACCGGTTTGAGAGAGAGTCATTTTGGGGGGGGGGGGTATACGATGCATGTGTTCCCCCCCCATTCTCACAAAAGCCTGCCTCTCCTTTTCAAAATGTGCGCCGAACACCAACACAGTCCCCCTTCTGAACCGTTTCCTTCTCTGCCGCCGCTCTAAAAAACCGTGAGCCACGTTCTTGGTCGTGAAACTGCCCCCCCCCTCGGAGAACCTTCCCACCCCAGGAATAGCTGCCAACGTTAACCCGTTCCAATCCCGCTTTTTGAGCAGGTGGCCTGCTCTCAAAGGCATAACCCTTGCTCTGTTCTTTTGTATATTGATTTTTCGAGTACCCCCTGTGTCATTGGGACAGGTGGGTGGGTGGCACTGGGGGGGGACTGCGTCATTGGGGGTGGCTTTCTTTTGAACTGCGTCACAGAGACTCGTCCTGGGCTTGTAAATTGGATCGGAGACGCTGTACTGACTTTACAGAGGGGGAAAAATATGCTTTAAACCCCTTGCCCCCCCACGCCAGCGTCCCACTTCGTCCCCTGCAACGGAATAAAACACTAGCATTTATTTATACGTATTTGATGTTGTAGGTCTAGGTGAAAAAAATAAATGTTTCACGGCTCTATTTATATATAATGTCTGGATTCATTCTGTGTAGGAAGGGCCAAGAAGCAGACCCTAATATTCATGTTTTTCTCTCTCTCTCTCTCTCTCTCTCTTGTTTCTTTTCTTTTTTAAAAAAAATACTTTTAATTGCATGACTGCAGATTACACTGCAGGGAACTTGTTTTTAACACTTCTCAGAGTCCAGGCTTTTTAAAATTGCAGTGTCCCTCTGGTTTTGCTTTTGCCATTTGTCACGATGCACAATGAGACGTCCGCAGCCAGCCTTCCGTGAAAATTCTCCTCGGCAAGGAGGTGGGATAATGGGACGAGGGTGTAAATGCGTGCAACGCCAGTGCTCCGTAGGTATGGCGAGGCAGAGCCTCTGCTTCCCTCCTCCTGATAGATTAACACCAGTTTTTTGAGAGCCAGGTGTGGTTGGCAGCTGTCGCTGGGTGGGGGAAAGCTTTTCACCAAGTGATCTAAGCGGGGCCGGCCCGGTTCCTCCTTCCCCTGCTGTTTGTGTACAAAGAGGAAGTGCAGAGGAGAGGGTCCTCTTCGTTTTCAAAGCTAGGGGGAAGGAATTGTGTGCAGATAAAAGAGCAGGCTGTGGCCGCCTTGGGCGTCTGCCTTAATCGGCCTCACGAATGGGCCGGCCTTGGATTGGAAGTTGCAACTTTGATTCTCCGGCTTGCAGGCGGTTTGGGGAGACCGCAGCCTCCCGTGAGGTTGGGGTATCATCGCAAGCGGCTCGCTGTTTGCCGGGAGACCGCCTGCTCTGAAACGGGATCCCCAGCGCTGGCCCTTGCTACCGAGTTTTCTCCCTGCTTGGACGACGTCGAGAATGGACTTTTAATTTTTCCCGCAAGCGTACTCCGGGACGCTCCATCGCCCCTTCCTTCTCGCTAGACCCGAAAGGAAGTATCAGTTCCGGCGAGGACCACTGAGCGCTACTCCCCCGTCGTGTTCCGAGTTCCGATTCTGCCTCCGATCGATTATGCAACTATGTGTAACCCTCTCCCCGCCCGGGTCGTTTGATTTGCTCTGCCTGGTTTCGAAGTACCGCGGCGCTAATTTTGATTAAAGGGTAGGAAACGGGACTCTCCTTAACGTAGTAATCGGACCGACGCGGGTTCCGTGAAGCTGTTGCGCCCGCCGACCTCGGAGAAGGCGGCGAGCTTGTTCCGCTTATTCCTTTTGGCCGTTGGCGGCCATCAGCGCCAGCCCCAGTTTGTCCAGCGGCTTCTAAAGGTGTCGCCGTCTCGTCGGTTCCGTGGCAATTTTCGGTGTGGCATGTCCATTTCTCCCCCCCCCATAAATTGCATTTATTGTTTCTAACAAAGATATTGTAACCTGTACAGTAAAACTTTTATTTCTTCTTGGCCTTTCCTCTGTTTGTGTCTGTTTGGTGGTGACGGAGTGTTTGAAAGGACGGACGACGACGGGCTTGCGTTGACGCGTCTAAAACCTTAACCGGGAAGCTTTGAACCCGGGGACCGGGCCTCTTAGTCGTGGAATCGCAGGCTGGTGGTGACGACACCCCCCCTCTTGCCCTTCTTTTCTCGCCCTCCCCGGTCCTTACGGTTTCTCGTTTCAAATATGTGATTGTATTAGCTCTTTCCCTATGAAAGAATTTTCCTTATTTAAATAAAAAACACATTCAAAAGCACATTCCACTTGTAGAATTGGGGCCAGGGCTCAGAGGCGACATGGGAAACTTCATAGCGTTGTGTAGAACGATTGACCTTTCTGCTCTGTCACGCGTGTCAGTGTTTGAACATACAACGTTCCCTGTGCGCTTGAGAACGTGAGAAGAGCCCTTCCGCATCGGGCCAGAGGTCCATCTCAACAGGGGCCAACCGGGAGGAGCACACGAGACCTGCATCCTGGTGCCCTCCCTTGCATCTGGCGTGACACAGCCTGATAAACATGCTAAGGCTTTCGTGTCGCGTGTGACACGGTCTGCTTCTTAAACCATGCATTCCCATTGTGGCGTGTAAGGTGCGATGATGGAATTTTCCTCCAGACCTCTGTCCGGTCCCCTTTGAAAGGCATCTAGGCCTGGCACCATCGCTACTTGTCCTGTGGCGAGGAGTTCCACAGGTTAATGACATGCTGGGCAAATAAACATTTTTCTGGTGTTTCTGCTGTGTTTTTTTTTTTTTTTTTAATGGGGAGTTGGACTTTGATTACCTCCCAGGTCCTTTCCAATTCTAGCACGGAGAGTCTGGAGGGGGAAAATAAGGTCTGTTCCTCAGGGCCTTTCCAGTTCTAGCACTGAGAGTCTGGAGGGGGGAAAATAGGGTCTGTTCCCGGGCAGACCACGCACCTCCTCGGCCTCAGTCCTAACATGAATGTGTGTGTCGTCCTTGCAGAGGTGGAGAGAGGCTGCATCAGGCTGCCAGGCTTCTACATTTGGTGGATGGTGCCAGCCTTGGGGCATTTACACAGAAGTGGAGTCAGGCCTAGATTGTGAGCCCATGGACAAGGAGGGCTGAGGGGGGGGCTCTTGTGGTTGGATAATGCTTGCCCCTCCCCTTCCAGCCTTGTTTTGGGATTCTCCTTCAATATCTAGATCAGTGATTTTCAACCTTATTTTTTTTTTTGGTCTCATGGCACACTGACAAGGCACTAAAACTGTCACGGCTGTGGGGGGGAGAGGGTTGCATCCCCCAGCGGCCCTATTAATAAACAACCCTCCCCCAAATTCGCAGGGCGCACCTGTTGAAAATGGCTGATCTAGATGGTTCTGGGAAGGCCTTAAGCCAATTTGCAGAGCCCTTCCTCGTTGGCACTCAGCATCCGCTACGCTGCCTTCGTCCATGGAGGTTCTACTGCCACTGATAACCATTGGTGGACACGATATCTTGGGGTGACTGCTTGGTGTCCGTTCCACCAAAGGATGGGTGCAGACTTGGACCCCTGCAGAGCAGGCCTTGGCTTCTCTCCCATTCAAAGCAAGCCCTCTTAACAGGAAAGTGGGATGTTATTTTTTTATTTGGGTAAGTAGGATTTTAACTTTTATTTTTCAAAGCATTTTTGTGCCCACCTCTCTAAGGACCCCAGTCATGTTACGTATTAAGATAAGCGC
Source organism: Tiliqua scincoides (assembly GCF_035046505.1). Classification (NCBI taxonomy): domain Eukaryota; kingdom Metazoa; phylum Chordata; class Lepidosauria; order Squamata; family Scincidae; genus Tiliqua; species Tiliqua scincoides. The sequence continues at coordinate 3,066,526 of NC_089836.1, forward strand.
TTGCAGGAAGAAAGACTTTATGGAGTGTATTTTGAGTACTCGCTGGGCACTTTTGTGTTGGCAACCGTCAGTCTCGAAAGACTCTGGTATCGCGCTCTGAAAGGTGGTTCTGGCACAGCGTCTAGTGTGGCTGAAAAGGCCAATCCGGGAGTGACAATCCCTTCCACACCGGGAGCAAGTGCAGTCTGTCCCTGGTCTGTCTCCCTGGCTATGGGCCTTCCTTCTTTGCCTCAGTCTGTTGGCCAAGTGTCTCTTCAAACTGGGAGAGGCCATGCTGCACAGCCTGCCTCCAAGCGGGCCGCTCAGAGGCCAGGGTTTCCCACTTGTTGAGGTCCACTCCTTAAGGCCTTCAGATCCCTCTTGCAGATGTCCTTGTATCGCAGCTGTGGTCTACCTGTAGGGCGCTTTCCTTGCACGAGTTCTCCATAGAGGAGGTCCTTTTCAACACAAGGACTTCACAAAAGTGGTTACACGCAGTCAAATAAAGGAATAAGTGGTTCCTGTTCGCCCCACAGAGCTTGCGGTCTAAGAAGGCTGCAAAACAGGGTAAGTGGGGTGGGGGGAGCCCAAACATGCTTCCCCCCCCATGGGTTGGGAGGAGGAATTCAATGGGTTGGGGCATTTGTTTCTGTGGGGCTTTTTTTCAGATGGGCTTTTCAACTAAGCAGGCAGCAGCCCCTGGAGAAGATGGGCCCCCTGGTCCTTTAGAAGGTGACTTGCCTGGGTAAGGATCTCCAGAGTCAGGGGACTTGTGAAGAGCCAAAGGCCCATCTCGTCCAACCTCCTGCACCTCAGAGGTCCAGCAGATGCCTAGGGGGGCACGTAGGACAAGGGATCTGCGTCCTGGTGCCCCACTGTTGGGCCTGGCTTTGTGAGACCGGCTAGAGCCAGGAGGTTGGCACCTACTCAGTGCTGTGATGGACTTTGCTTTCAGAGGTCTGCCTGATGCCATTCTGGAGGCATCTAGGCAGGTCAGCATCACCCCATCCGGTGGCCAGGAGTTCTGCAGGCAAACAGAGGAGCCTTGCTGGCTGAGGACAAAGACCCACCCGGGCCAGCTTCTTGCATCTCACAGGGGAGCACCTGGGACCCCCAGAGACCTGCCCCCCCGGTGCACTTGGCATGCAGAGAGACTGCCTCTAAAACCTGCAGAGGGAAGGGGTGGAAATGAACACTACAGGGGGGATGGGGGGGCAGCAGGTTCTGGGTTCGAGTCCTGCCCAAGCACCGCTGTGGAATAAAGACACCCCCCCCCCGCCCGAGCTCCTCGGAGAGCCCCGATTTGCAGGACTGTCTCTGGTCTCTCACTCACTCGCAGGCACGACATGGAACAGATCGCTACACAGCGCAGGTATTTGATGTAGTAACATATAATATATAATGTTACATTTTAATATATAATATTATTAAATTCCCCTCTCCCAACAGTCAGGAACCTGACTCTTGGGAGAGGGGAATTTAAGACACTAGGCCTATAATATATAGTGTAATATGATGTATATATTATAATATACATTATAGGCCTAGTGTCTAAAATACCAAGAGTCACACTTGGGAGAGGGAAATTTAAGACACTAGGCCTATAATATATAGTGTAATATGATGTATATACTACATACATTACAATGTTATTATATGTTTATAGTGTACAATATACTATATGTATTATAATACAAGCATATAATATTATTATATGATGTTTATAGTGTATAATATAGTATATACTACTATACATACTAAAGTATATATTATATAATATATAATAATATAAGCGTGTATACACTATATATTATAGGCATATTATAATATATAGTATTTATACTGTATATTATAATATACACTATAATTGTAATATCAGTGTATGTAATATGATATATAGACACACAGTATATATTGTAATAGGCCTAGTGTCTTAAATTCCTGTATCCCAAGAGTCAGAAATCTGACTCTTGGGATAGAGTGTCTTTCCCTTAGGCCTAGTGTCTAAAATACCAAGATTCCTGACTCTTCGTATTTTAGACACTAGGCCTAAGGGAAAATTAGAAAAGTGTCTTATCTGTGACTTCTTTGATTTCAAGGGGCCACCCTTGAAAGTGGCCAGAAAGTAGGCAAGTGGAAGTATCACATAGAGCAGGGACATGGTCTTGAGGTGTCTGTCCTTAACACTCAACAGCTGTCTTCATGAGGGGCCTTCCAGCAGATGAACTTCCTATCTCCAAGAGCCACTTTGCCCACCATTGATGTTGGGAATGTACTCTTCTTCCCCTCTTGCACCACCACCCCGAAACCCAGGCAGACATACATTCAAGAGCACACAGAAGGCAATTTTCTTTATTAAACTTTGATAGCAACAATGATCTCCGGCAGCAAAAATTTTTATTCTTATGACCATGCCTCTGCAATGCTTTGGCCGTCTGCTGCAGTCACCTATGGCGATAAACAAAGACACCATTAGGATTCATACGCATTGGACTTTCTACCCAGATCCTGAAATAAGACATAAGGGACCTCTTACTAGGTTTATTACTTTATTCAAAAACCTAGTAAGGGACACATTTCTTAGGCATGTATCTTATTTAGCAGGCTTATTACTTTATTCAGAAACCTGCTGAAAGACCCTAAGAAACATATGTTTCAATTCAGCAGGTTTCTGAATAAAGTAATAAGCCTGCTAAATAAGATACATGCCTAAGAAATGTGTCCCTTACTAGGTTTCTGAATAAAGTAATAAACCTAGTAAAAGTTCCTAAGATACATGCCTAAAATGTCTCTTTAGCATCTTCTACCAGGTCTCTGAATAAATAATAATAATAATAATACAGGTATTTATATACTGCCTTTCTTGGTTTTTATTCAAGGCGGTTTACATAGGCAGGCTTATTAAATCCCCGAAGAGATTTTTACAATTTGAAAGAATGTTCTATCTACCTGAACCACAACATTCAGGTGTTACTTTCGCGATCTGGTTTCACATTCTGGCCTCCATCCTCCCACGCTCAGAGCAGATGGAATAACTCGGCTCAGCTTGTCAGCTGCTTCAAGGTTGCACGGTGCCGGTGGCCTCAAACTGGCAATTATCTTCAGGCAAATGGAGGCTCTACCCTCTAGACCAGACCTAGTAAAGGATCCTAAGATACATGTGTAGATAAGATATGTAAAAGGCCCTAAAGATATATTTTAGACAAGTATCTTAGGAGCTTTTACTAGGTTTATTTATTCAAAAACCTAGTAAAAGACCCTAAGATACATGCCTAAAATGTCTCTTTAGCATCTTCTACCAGGTCTTTGAGTAAACTAATAAACCTAGTTAAAAAAGCCTAAGATACATGTCTAAAATGTCTCTTTAGGATCTTTTCCTAGGTTTTTGAATAAACTCAGTAAAAATTACATTTTAGGCATGTATCTTGTCTGCGTATGTATCTTGGGAGCTTTTACTAGGTTTCTGAATAAAGTAATACACCTAGTAAAAGATGCAAAAGCTACATTTTAGACACGTATCTATATATGTATCTTTTACTAGCTTTTTGAATAAAATTAAGATACTTGTCTTTAATAAATGAGATACGTGTCTAAAATGTGTCTTTGCCTAAAATGGGACTTTTACTAGGTTTATTACTTTACTCAGAAACCTAGTAAAAGATACTAAAGCTACATTTTCAGCAAGCTACAGACACTGCATGGTTCTTGGGTTAACAATTAGTGCTAGGTCATTTTTCTGGATCTGGCTTTGGGTGAAATCAGATAAAGGGTCATTAAAAAATCCCATGATTTTGTGTCTCAAAACCTGAGAATGAATCTTTGGATCTTTTCCTATATTTTTTAATACTATAGGAGAGGATCAAAAGATACATTTTTATTCCTTACCTTTTCCTTCTCTAAGGTGCCTGGTGCGTTAAGCCAGAGGCTGTAGGCAATTCAATTCACAGCAGAGAGCTGAGCAAAGGAGGAACGACTCTGTCGGTTTCAGACGGAAAGGAGGCTGACATCCTGGTGTTGGAAATCATGGGACTTTCTATGACCCTTTATCTGATTTTACTCAAACACAGATCCTGAACAAATGACCTGGCGCTAATTGTTACCTGTGCAGTGTCTGTAGCTTGCCCAGAAGGTATGTTTGTTAGGATCTTTTACCATGTTGATAAACTACTCAAAAACATAGTAAAAGATCCCAAGACACATCTGAGGCATGTATCTTATCTACATGTGTGTCTTGGGATCTTCTACCATGTTGATTAATTTACTCAAAAACATAGTAAAAGATCCCAAGACACATCTGAGGCATGTATCTTATTGATATCTATATGTGTGTGTCTACCTTCTCCTCCAAGGTAGAAGGAGCTGAAGGTGCATCTAGGAGTTGAGAGGAATAGAGGGCTGCCCTTCTGAACAGCAACCCTCCCCCAGACTGCTGTTCCCAGAAGAGCCTTCGCTTCCCGTTTGGAGAAGAAAACTGAATACTGCCATTATTAGTAGTGTCTCCACCTTACCTCTAATCCACGGCTTCTGTCCTCTGCGGCTTGAGTCCTGAGGGGGGGAGAACGTCTGTCCAAAAGGGTCTGTAGCCACGACAGGTCCACAGGCCAAACTCCCTGTAAAAGAAGTCACGACAGAATGGCGTTAACGTCACAGTATGAAGCCTGAGCAGATAAAGAAAAAGATTCCTAGTTCCTGGGTAGTTTTCGGCTAGGATCTAGTTTCCAATGTACAGATTTTAATTTACTATATTACAAACATACTCAAAGATCCCAAGATACATTTGCATTCCTTCACTTTTCCTTCTCTAAGGTGCCTGGTGTAGTAAGCCAGGGGTTCTACGCAAAACATACTGCTTATAGCACATAACTGGGAGCGTGCGGTTGCAGTCGTAGGACAGAGCCCAGCAATGACTCTGTGTTGGAAATGGACCTTCTTCTCCAAACTGGAAAGAAACTGAAGGGGCTTCTAGGAGCTGAGAGGAGTAGAGGGCTTCCCTTCTAGAGCAGCAACCCTTCCCCAGACTGCCATTCCCAGAAGAGCCTTTCCTTCTCTTCCTGTTTGGAGAAGAGGCTGATACTGTAATGGCTGGTAAAATTTCTCTTCCCCCCCCCCACCCCATGTCCTGCTTCTCAGCCCAGTCCCCTCTAGATCAGACTTCCATATGAAATGAGGTTGATACTTTTTTACCCATGGCTTGATTTGTATCCCTCTTCAGTCCTGGGGTGGGGTGGGGGGGAGATGTCCGTCAAAAAGGATCAGGTCCAGCGCAAGTCCACAGGCCGAAGTCCCAATAGGGTGGCGTTAAAGTTGCAGTATGAAACCTAAGCAGATAAAGACAAATATTGTGAAGACTCATAGATCCTGGTTACCTGCTAGGGTTGGGGAAGGGGCCCTCTTCACCAGATACTCTACAAACCTTCAGCCCTGAGACATATAACCACTACAATAATGGCGTATTAACTATGACAACACAAACCTCTGAGGTCTCCTGTCTCTTCTCTCAAACAGTCATTAAGGCCCAGGCACCATTACGCTTCCCCCAAAGAGGGTCACTTTATTGGGCAGTCCTCCCCCTCCAGGACAACCAACTGCCCCCCCAGTAGGAGTGATTTCCCCCAACCCCCCAAAATTTCTTAATAGTAAATTGTGGTCTCATTCGCTTTTTATTCCAAGGGTGCGTTTTAATACATCACTTTGTCTGGAGGCCAGCCAGGGCTCCTGATATCATGACTAAGAGCACAATCCTATGGGCACCATGGGGGGAAACTGAGTCCCATGCCAGGGACAGAATGCCCCCCCCCAGAGACTGCAGTCAGAGAATCCCTGTATGCCTGCTATGGGGAATATCCCCCTCTTAACTAAAAGCTGCTGCATGTTACCCTAGGCCAGGGGTGTCCAAAGTTTTACATAAGTATACATCAATGAATATATTAAAGATAAACTTTTAGGAATGAATGAAGGTCTTGCAATAGCTCAAGGCCTATAAAAGGCCTTGCACAAAGCAAGGCTGGCCTTTCCTTTGCTGCCGCTGCTGCATCGTAGATGTGAAACAGCAAGCAGTGGAGGAAGCTCTCATCCCACCGCTCACCAAGAGGTCAAACAGTCGCCCTCACGCTGGGAGCAGTTGCGTTGGGCCAGTGCGGGCTCCAACAAGTCTTTGGAGGGCCAGAGGCTCATTGGAGACTGGGGGCTCCCTGAGGGCCACATTGAGAGGCCTCGAGAGCCCCCCTGCCCTATTCCATACCACCATCATTGTCATCTTCATCCACCTCCAGAAGCACCTCTGACCCATTGCTCAGCTGTTCCCAGGAGGTCCCCATTCACACAGCCATGAGGATGAGTGGACACCTCTCCCAGGCTGGGTTCCTACCGCCCCCTTGTGGTTGGTGAGCAGAATGAAGCCCCCCCCAAAGCTACTGCCCCCCCAGCAGAAGTCCCCGCAATGCAAAGGACCCCAAAGCCTGGCCTGAGTAGGGAGAAGGTCTTCCCCAGCAGCTCTCCCCCCCCCCCCCAAGACTTGCTGGCAGACTGCACCGTGAGTTACTTTCTTACTAACAGTGAGTAAGTAAGAGTTGCTACAGGAGTAGCAGGAGAGCCACCGATCCCACCAGAGGAGCCCAGCCCCAGAGTATTGCACGGGGGGGGGGACGGGACAGAGAGCCCCCAGACCCTCCCCACCTGCCCCCCACACTCACCTGGAGTAGGTACGGTCCCTGGGGAGAGTAGGGGGCCGGCGGGGCGTCCGCAGCAAACAGGAGCCGGTCTGCTTTATGCGGGGGCCCCGATCCTGCCCGCACTCACGCGCTTCCAAGAGCCGGGTGGGATTCCTCGCGAGCAGCCTTGCGCGGGGCGGGCTGCACCTCCCCGGGAGGGCTCCGCGTTGGCTGGCTTACTCGCGAGTAGAGAGGGCAGGGGGGGAGGCTGCCCCCCCCCTGCACGCACTGCCCAATCCTGTCCACGTTTAGCTGGGAATCAGCCCCATGGACTATGCAGCTCCAAGGAGGGGGTTACTCGGGGGTAGGTGCCCCTTGCAAGCTGAGTTAGGGCACTGGCTTGCCACCCCCCCTCCCGGCAGGGGGTCTGCATTGAGCCCCTGTAGGATGCTCACCTGGTTAGGCTGGATCCTTTGGGATCTTGGAGGAGGAAAGGGGGGGAGAGAAACAGACCCCCCCCCCAATCTGCCTACTCAGAAGTAAGCCCCATTAGAGTCCCAGGGGCTTACTCCCAGGTAATTGGCAGGTGATGATAGGGCTGTCAGGCCAGAAAGCCAGGAGAGGGCAGTGTTCCTCGAACGGTGGTGGGCCGCGAGCTCCTTTCAGTGGGTCCCCCTTCGCTTCAAGGCGTATTTTATTTGTAATGAATTACACCGGTGTTTCTTAAATGGTGGGTCTGGACCCACTAGGTGGGTCATTGCAAGCCCCTTGCGGATGGGTTCCCCTTCATTTCAAGGCGTCTTAAAAATAAACGATGACACCATATAATAACATATATGACCGGTGTTTCTCAAACAGTGGGTCCTAGGTGGGGCACGAACCCCTTTCGGGTGGGTCCCCCCTTCATTTCACTGCATATTTTAGTTGTAGTCTATTGGGCTCGATGCTTCCGTGGTCTGTGACTGCAGGGGGAGGTTCTGGCCCCTGGGCCATATGGGGATATATGGGGATATGGCCATACGGCTCCTTCATATCCACAAGTAGATCCACAAGCCAAAGAGCTACTGCAGCAGGCCAGTTTCCTCCGAGATCTGTGGCTAGGGGGGGTCCTGGCTGCATTCCTGGCCCAGTGCGCATGTCTGTGGTTGTGCCCCCCATATCATGAGCAGGCAGTGAGCCAGTTCAAGGCTGGGTAGCCAGAAAGAGGGGTGGCATGCATGCTGAGAGAAGCAAGCTCAGGGGGTGAGCCCGGCCCGCTCTGACAACACTGGGTCCGGGTGGGTGAGGCTGGCTGGCGAGCCCCCCCGGTTGGTTAAGCAAGGGCCACTTAGAGCATGCAGGTCAGTGCAGGGCAAACCTGTTGGAGTTGGTACAACTCCGTCTGCTTCCACAGGTGGCAGGATACTGTCCATTGAAAGGGTTAAGCCATAGCCCATTGACCCTACCTGTCCCCTTTGCATGATCTATGTGGGGGCGTGCCCCCAGACCCTATTTAACCTTCCCTTCACTTCGAGCACACTCTCTTTCTCTCTCTTCCTCACGACCACTGAGCAGACAAGATGGCATGCAGCAGGGCTCTGCTGGTGACGCCATCTTGACCACATGGCACGCAGGACAAGGCAGCTTCAGGGCCTTGTTATCTTTTAAGTTAGTGCACTGTACTCTGATCTCAATCAGATGCTGTAACCTTACTTCCAATGAACCGTGAGTAAATGAATCTCCTTTGCAACTTCAACCAGCCAATGTTGTTTGTGTTTCTTGATTAGCAGTTAGCCGGGTGTGGGAGGCTCCCTGGGTTGATTCCCAGCAAGAGGGGGGGGTCTGCTGCTGAAGCTACTCTGCTTCCCCCCCTAAAGGAGGAAACCAGTTTTAAGAGATTCCTCCAACAAAACCCCTTGGGTTGGCTGGAATAGGCTGACCCTGTCAATGACGGTGTGACACCTGGAGACAGGATGTCATGGGGTCTTGGGGGAGGTTGGATGTCATGGTCAGTGCTGGGCAGACCCCTTGGGTTGGCTGGGATACCCCTTGGAGAGGCTAACCCTGTCAATGACAGTGTGACACCTGGAGCCTATGCTGCTAAAACACAAAAGTATTTAGCCCTGGGGCTTCATGGGGTAGGGGAGAAGACCAATCATTGGGTCAGTTTCTGTAGACTGTTTCTTAACTGTTTCCAGCAGATAAGTTACCAGGGTCAGTACTCCTGGAACCTACCCGCTCTCTCCCCTCCCCACTCGTCAGTACCTGAACCTACCCCCCCCCAACCCAAACAACATACCCGTTTCTCCCCATCAACACCCTTTCCCTCCATGGCAACAACAAGCAATACAAAATCAGTGGTCCATTAACCCAGTGGTCCAGCTGCATGGGCTATGCTCTCTGCACCTGCTCAGAGGACCTCCAGTGTGACTTTTCCCAAGGCGATGTCTCAACCTGGCCCAACGCCTAGAGGTGGGAGAAACATGGTGATCACCTAATAAAAACCCTGCTTTCTAAACTTCTTATTGTGTGTGTGTGGGGAGGAGAACCCTACGATCTGTGAAAAAATAAACCATTTTATTCATTTATTTAGTGTGTGGGGGGGGCCCTGCATGGATAATGACTGTGGCTGAATCTGCTGACAGATACTATACTACCTGTATCACCTACCTAGTACACTTCTAAAGCAACCACAATTTTCATTAACTGTTACCCTGCACGTGCCCGATCTTGTCCAATCTTAGAAGCTAAGCAGGGTCAGGCCTGGTTAGTACTTGGATGGGAGACCGCCTGGGAATACTGGGTGCTGTAGGCTTATACCATGATCTCGGAAGCTAAGCAGGGTCAGGCCTGGTTAGTACTTGGATGGGAGACCGCCTGGGAATACTGGGTGCTGTAGGCTTATACCATGATCTCGGAAGCTAAGCAGGGTCAGGCCTGGTTAGTACTTGGATGGGAGACCGCCTGGGAATACCAGGTGCTGTAGGCTTATACCATGATCTCGGAAGCTAAGCAGGGTCAGGCCTGGTTAGTTCTTGGATGGGAGACTGCCTGGGAAGACCGGGTGCTGTAGGCTTATACCATAGTCTTTCGAGACTGAAGGTTGCCAACCAAAGTAAATTTGGGGTAAAAAAAACACACACAACCACTTTTGGAAAACACCAAAAACCAGGTAAAAAATAAATAAATGCTTTCTCCCAACTCTACCAATGCCATGCAAATCTTCAAAGGTGACATAGTCTGGAGAGCCAATGAGGTTTATTGGTATATGGTCTCAGCACAACGGAGACACTCAAAACAGAAGAGTTATTCTCGGAGGGCTCCATCTTACGGCACGGGCACAAAACACCACAACAGAGGTCGCCTGGGAGGCTCTGGGGTTGACCGAAGTGCTGGATGGCACGAGCGGGAACGGTTATTAGGCGGACGGCCCACGGCCGCATTCGTCCTTCCCAACCCTTTACCGCACCTTGCAAAAAAAAAAAAAAAAACCCACCTTGCCTTAATCAGACCCCCTTGAAATCCTCGGAGCTGTCAGTGCAACAAAAATAAAAAAAAAGTGAGATGGGGAGTGCTGGAGAGGAGGTTAGTGGGGGGGCACAAGCAGGGATGAAAAGATAGACAGCAGTTCCCGGACTTCCTGTCAGGGCAGGCTTCTTTTGTGGTCACCTCTTCTTCCTGCCTCTCCTGGGTGATCCAAGAAGGTAGTGTCCTGGAGAACCAGGAGGAAGAAGGCCCCCCGCCCCCCGCATATCAGACAGCGCTTCTGGGAGTTTGCACAGTTTGGGAACCGCTGGCCTAAGCCCATCCATCTCTCCCCATCCACTCTGCCGCCAAGTGGACCCTCCACCATTTGTGAACACAAGGGTGCCAGCGGAAAGCACCTATTGCCTCACGGTTGCGACGCCACGAACCGCAACTAAACCTTCTCCCTGCAAGAGGCAGCTCTGCCCAGCTATCAAACGGGGGGGTGGGTGGGTTTGGTAGTGGGGGGTGGGAAGAAACAGCAGCAGTCATCATTTCCGAAGAAGCCCTTCGGAAAGCTGCCACTGGCCCCCCCTCCCCAATCAAACCAGGGGGGCACAAAGGATTCCTCAAATCTTGCAATCCTTCACAGCCCACGCTGGGACAGAGCAAATGTCGGGATCATCTGAGCCTGGATTTTGGAAGGGGGGGGTGTGTGAGAGGAGCAAGTGGGACAATTCTGGCCTGCGCTAGCCATCCACTTGCCAGTGTTCAGAGCCCCCCCAAAAGCTTGGATCAAGGCATGAGGTCTACCTGCCCGCCTTCCTCCCTGCTGACTGGGACGCTATTAGGAAGGCTGCGTTGTAGGGAATCGGTTCAAGGAGTTGTTTTTTTTCCTACACTCAGCTGCTGTAGGTGAAGTGGGGGGGGGGCGACACATGCCAGCTGTGCTCCTTTTCCTATTGGGGGGGGCACAGACCCACTATGAAACAAGGCGATGGGGTTTGGGTACTTGCAAATAAAAATAAATAAAAGCGATGGGCTTCATCCCATGTTTTAAAAACTCTTTGCCAGCAGAAGAAAGTCCCCCTTTTTGCACAGCCCAACAGGGACAGACCCCCCCACCATGGTAATCGTGTAGTCAATCCCCCCAAAGGCTTCTCTAGTGGCAAATCAAAATGCTCCGGAATTCCTTCTGGGGCTGCTGGCTCCAGAGGCCAAAATCCAAAAGGAAGGGCCGATCGGCAGAGCATGCGCTCTCTCTCTCTCTCCTGCCTTCCCGCCAGCCTCGCCGGTGCTCCTGGGCCGCAAAGAAACGTCCTTTTGGGCCGCAGCGTGGCTTGCCGTGAACAGGACGCTGCTGCCACGTAGGAGGTTCAAAGAAAGAAGTGTCCAGGCTTGCTCTGGGGGGGCGCAGATGGTCCGCTCCCTTTGGGGAGGTCGAAGTCCGTCCCCCCCGGCCCAGCCTGGGAACAAAGCGATGCGGAGATCAGGGTTGTATGCTTCTTCCAAGGGGATTCAAAGCCCGACACACTCGACTCAGGGCAGCTACCTGAAAAAGAGGTGATCTGAGAAGGGTTTGCTACTATCCGTGGTTCTGGGCAGTAGGGACGTATCCCCAGCAGATACAGGGGGACGCGTGTACAATCTTACAGGCGCTGCGAAGCGTGCAAGACACACGTACTTTTCCGGCGTGCCTTGCCCCGTGCGGTCCCTCGTCCTTCAGGCAGCCCGGGTCTCGGCTTCAATCTTTTGCTCCCCGTGCAGGCTCTCGAACTCCTGCACCTGGGCGACGTTCTGGCGGATGGCAATCTCGGGCCCTCCGCCGTAGAGCGTGCTCAGGTAGGTCCACGTCTCCTCGGAAATCTGCCCGTAGTCGGCTCCTGCAAGGGTCCCGGAAAGAGCGGCTGAGACCACAAACTCCGGTGAGCGCCTGCCTTTTCTCATCGCCTTCCCCAAACTGGGAGAAACTGGCATGAGCAAAATGCGACGGTCTGTAGGTTATGTTGCGCCACCGCACAACTACCCTGCAGAGCGGGCCGGGCTAATGCCATATGACGGATAAGGAGGGGGAGCCTGCCTCCATTTCACGAAGTTCCACCCGTTCTAGGGGGCAGTGACTGCTCCAGCTTCTGGGGGGCTTTGGGCTAGAGATCCCACTACGACAGGCTTCCCAATGCCCTGGAAAGGGCAAAGTGAGAGAATCAGACCCTACCCCAGACAGGCACAACTCCACCTCTGTGTTGCCCCTGCTGCTACCGTGCTGGCATCTGCCTGCTGCCCCATTTGGCTTCCTGACTCCCTGGCTGGCTTACTGGGCGAGAGAGGACGGCAGCAGACCGCCGGTTTCCCCACAATCCTTTGCAGCGGAGCCCTGCGGTGGCGTAACTAAGGAGGGTTTGGGGGGGTCTACTGCTCTGGGTACGATGCCTTGAGGGGGTGCTGAATGGGGGCCTTCTGAAGACCTTCAGAAGCCTTGGGAGGCCGTCTCTGGAGGGGGGTGTTAAAAATCTATGGGCCGTGGGTCCCAGGCGCCCCATAACTGGAGCCCCATAACTTTGGGAGTTGCCCCACTACAAGTGCGGGCCCATGGCACCTCAGCCCATGCCTGACCCTTGCTGTGACCCCAGGCTCAGCGCGCGTGGCTAGCCAGAGCCGTGGCCTTACCCTGCTTCACCTGCAAGTGACCGCTGCCCTTCGCCACGGCGATTTTGCTGTTATCTATGGGGCCCGGCGGCTCTGCAAGAAAGGAAAGGCGGCTCCGGAAACCCGGTCCGAAAGATGGGGCGGCCGCTGGCGGCCGGTGTAGACAACCCACAAGAAGAGCCGAGGGAGGGAGGGAGGGCATGTCCAGTTCAGCCGCTTGTTCCCCACCAGCTCCCTCCGAGAACCCGGCAGCGGGGGACAAGGCAGGGGACAACCCACTCCTACCGCTGGTCCTCTGCACCAAGGCAGACTGCCTCCTAACACGGAGGGAGCACTAGCAAGACCAATGGGAAAAGCGGCCAACGACAGAGTAACCGGCTCCACCCTTCTTTGGGGCTCGTACCGTTGTCCTTCCCTTTGACAAACGCTTCCCATTCGCGGAACCACTGCATGCTGATGCAGTAGATGACGCTGGGGGACTCCTCGGCCTGGAAGGCCTTGTTCAGCTGGTGGGCAGAGAATAGAGGGGTGGTTATGGCAGGAGGCCAAAAGTCACCACCACCACCACCACCACCACCTCCACCGCCGCCGCAAGGCACAGGAAACCTCCCAGTCGCACTCCCCTGCCCGGCCGCTGCCTGAGGCCGTACCTTAATGAAGGTGTCGATTTCCACCCTCCTCCTCTTGGCCAGGGCCTCGATCTCCACTTGGCACACCGAACACACGTAGAGGTGGTTGACCGCCGGGCCGCCGCCAAACCTGGACCCAAAGAGGAAAAACTCAAGCGTGGGGCAGTCCAGGTCCAAGGGGGTGTGCCCGTCTTCCTGGCTGCACTGTGGATTCTGTGGTTGGGGGAAGGGGGATCTTCTGGCCCCTCTGCCCGAGTCAAAGACGCTCCGAACAAGCAAGCACGGCGCGCGCTGCGCGCACAACGCAAGCCTCCCGTTTGGCAGAGAAAGGGCCGCCCTGCCTACCTGCTGTATAGATATTCCCAGACATTCTGGGGGAGAATCACCACGAGGTCATCAATGTAGTGGTATTTATTAGGAGGGATACCTGTGAGAGAGAAGGGAATTTAAGAAACTTCACACCTTCCGAACGGCCAACTCTTCAGCAGGGTGTGGGAGCAAACTGAGTGGGCCTTGGCTACCAGCTTCAAGGGGCAGGGAAAGCCTATCCAACCAACCGAGACGGTTGCCTAAGTTTGGTGGAGATATCACCTGCTACTTCAAAGTGAAAAGGGAGAGGACAACAGGATGGAAGCGTGGAGGAGAACAGACGGACTCGACAAGCCAAAGGCCTGACCGCCCCCCCCTCCCCGGCCACACCGCGCCGACACCGGTAACGTTCCCGCCAGGGGGGCCGCCCACCTCCGTGGGAGCAGAGGAAAGTGTGGTTGGTGATGGGCCCCGGCTCGGCAAAGGTGTTGAACTTGTTGAGCCATTCCCGAGAGATATAGAACTGGAGAAGGCCGGGCTCCTTCATGGTGGCCAGGGAGACAACTTTCTGCCGCTCCCGCACCGCCTCCTCGCTGCCTTTCCTGGAGGAAGAAATTAGGAAGGAGAAAGAAGGGGGATAAAATGTTTTTGAAATGGGGAAAGGGGGCAGGTTGAAGGCTTGGAAGCCGCCGGTCCTTCAAACGGCATAGCCGGGGGGCCCAAATGCTCTTTCGTCCCAGTGGTTCATTCCCGTACACGGTGCCAAATCGATTCTCCTAGATTTACAGTGGGCCCTTGGGGGATTGATTCTAGGACCCTCTGCGGATATTAAAATATTATCTGGGGGGCCTCAGAGTGGCTTGCAGTGATGTCTGGGAGGTCCTCAAGCCCACCGATAAGGACCCACTGCATCCCTTCCTGTGGATGCACTTCAGCCACCGTCTCTAAATCAGGACAATCTAACAGGGAGAGGGCCAACTGATGGCTGCAGGGCTGGCCTGAAACATCCTGACATGGTGTAACAAATACTTCCCCTTCTTTAACTGGCAGCACTCTAGCCACCATCTCCGCTGCTCCCCCAGGCTGCCAGGTACAGCCGTGAGCAAGGGCAGGGGGAGCAGCGGAGATGGTGGCTAGAGTGCCGCCTTACAGGGGACCATCTGTCACACCACGTCAGGACGTCTGGAAAGAGGCCTCAAGCGCTTCTAGAGAGGTTTACATCTCCGAGCCTGCCCGGGTGCTCCAAGAGCACTCCCTGACCTGTAGAACAAGACGTAGGCCTCCGCGTTCTGGACGACTGTCTCGTGGACCTCCGTGACGTACTGGTCGTCAAACTCATACCACTGGCCGTTGATCACGTTCTGGCAGTAGGCAATGTAGTGCCCGCCTTGAAGAGAGAAGATGCACGCGCAGGTCAGGCCTCAGTTTCCAGGAGACAAACTCTAAGTGGCTACGTGGCATTTAGAGGGTCTCCCACATCAGATCTGAAACCGCATTGGACAGAGCAGCTTCCAGGGGTCCGTGAGACTCCAGGGTCTCCCCATCGACACGGCCTGCTAAGACTACAGGACCATAAATATCCCCTTTAAAATTCCTTCATTTGCGGATTTTCCTCTCCTGCCACTTCTTCCTATTCCCGAAACTTATTTTACTTCATATAGGGCGCAATCCTAACCAGGTCTGCTCTAAGTCCAGTTTCCTAACCAGTCCAATCCTGGTCCTAACCTAAGTCCTAAGTTCCTAACCTAAGTCCAATCCTAACCAGGTCTTACTTCTAAGTCCTAGTTTGTTCAATGGGGCTTACTCTCAGGAAAGTGTGGTTGGGATGACAGACCTAGCTGACTTCATCCCCAACTCTCAGCATGGCTAGCAGCTGTTTTAAACTCAGGGATTAAAAAAAATAAATTTAAATACTGTTTGAGAAGTCCCCTCCTCCCCAAAATGTCGCACATTTGAGTGCTAGCCTAGGCATGCTTAGGGAGTAGGATTTACTCCCAGGTAAGCCGGACAAACGCTGGCTCTTCGGCTTAGAAACAGATGACAACCACCCTGAGAGTCGGACACAACTAGGCTTAAAGCCGGGGCGAGCGGGGAACCTTTAAACCAGCACAGAGTTGTAGCCTTAATGGTGCTTGTGACGCGTACTATTTTTCAGGCAGCTCTAAGGAAAGGTGGACTAGACCGTACTACGTGCCCCTAGGCAACCCGCTTACTTTGTCTCCTTTTGATCCGGGTGTTTTTTCTTAGCCCAGGTCCTTTTGAGAAAAGTTTCATAGGCGTTAAAAACAAAAACAAAAGCGGAGTGCCAACTTACTGCCTGCTGTGCCGTGGTGGCAGATCACGGACAAGAGGTCATACGTGGTGATCTGGGACACGCTCTCCTTGGCCAGGAAAGGCCGCAGATCCAGCCCTTCCAAGGGGAAGGACACGTGGCTGTTGATCTTGAAGGAGTACATCACCTCGTGGCGGAAGCGCTTCAGATGGATACACAAGATCTAGAGGGAGAGAAGGTGCCGGATTTTTTAATGGGGGCGGGGCGGGGGTTGAAGTGGTTGAACATAAAACACGTTCTTATGTTTTGACTAAGAAAGGCATTCTTAGTACCAAGACCTGGCACAGTGTATCGCCTGAAAGGCTGAGGGGCAGCCTCAATCTTGCCTCTGCCCTGATCTCACCAGGTGGCCTCAAGCCCCCTTTCGGCCTCAACTCTTCCCCATCTGTGAAATGGGGATAATAACACTTGCTTCAATTATATCCCAGCTGCACAGTCTGGATGATCTTGTATTCGTTGTGTGCTTTTGTTTATAAAGAGGAAAATAGATATAAATTATTGTTTTAAGGGGAGTGGGGTTCTAGTCCTGCCCTCGGGGGGGGGCACAGAAAGCAAGCCTTCTGCACAACAGCAACTGAGTTGCTTGAAGGCAGCTACCACATACCCCCCCTTTCTAGGCTAAAGCTATCAAGCTCTTTTAAAACATTCCTTGGCAGTGATTTTCAACCTTTTTCATCTCATGGCACACTGGCAAGGCAATAAAATGGTCAAGGCACACCCTCGGTGTTTTGACCACTGACCACTGGGCTGCCAGTGGGGGGCTCACATCACCCAACGGCCCTACGAATCAATGACCCTCTCCCAAATTCTGGCGGCACACCTGGGGACCATTCGCTGCACACCAGTGTGTCGCGGCCAAGTGACTTGAAACTGGCTGCCTTATAG
This sequence comes from Tiliqua scincoides, assembly GCF_035046505.1. Taxonomy (NCBI): domain Eukaryota; kingdom Metazoa; phylum Chordata; class Lepidosauria; order Squamata; family Scincidae; genus Tiliqua; species Tiliqua scincoides. The sequence goes on from NC_089836.1 coordinate 3,083,400, forward strand.
GAGGAAGACCCCTCCCCATCTTAGCTGCCCTAGAATTAAACACACTAGGAGTTTCAAACTTAAGGCCAGGGGGGCCAGATGCACCCCCTGGAAGCTCTTTATTTGGAACCCCCCCCCCCAGAATTGGGCAGGCACCAAGGATGCTCTATAGCCCCCTGTATGAGACATCTTTGACACTCCTACATTAGTCCAACCCCCTGGCTCACGGTGGGCCAGGACATCGTCAGTCCACGTGAGCCTGCCCGCCTCTACGTTGACCACACGCCAGTTTGGGTGGACAAGGTTTGCCCAGGCGCGCTCAAGGCTGCCATCTCAGAAGGCAAGAACGTCCGGCCGAGTTAGCCGGAGCTTCTAGCGACTTCCGCTTACCTCGGGGAGCCGCAGGACTTTGCAGTACTTGACGCCGTTCCGCAACCTGGGGAAGCGCAAGAGCGCCCAAGAATCGTATCAGTTCCGAACATGCATAATTCACGTCAGAACGGATCTAATTAACGTCAGAAGCCACACCGGTCCCAGCTCTTTTGAAATCGATTTCCCTTTTCTGACCCACATGCAACAGGCCAACAAGCCTCGACTTTGGGCACCCCAAGCAAACACCCGGGAAGGGCTGCAGGGAGACCACATCGCCCCAAGGGGGGGCCCGAGGGTTGTGGGACGGCCCTACCGAAAAGCAAGCCGCACTTACTTCTTGCAGCGCTCACAGCTGTACATGTTATCACCTGTGGGGAGAAACGGAGAAAGTTTCAGCATGGTTGAGAGAGGAAAAATGTCACTGTAGCCTGGCTGTGGCGCGGCAAACTGGGAGCCCAGAAACTAAGCCGTGAGCCGCAGCCCTAGTGGTTAGAGTCGAGGCAAAGGAGGGATTTGAACTCACAGTGCCAGACCTCGGCCACCCTGCTTCAACCTCCCACTCCTTGTTTTGAAAAAAGGTAGAACAACGAAATAAAGGGAAAGAGTGGATGAAAGAAAAGTGGTGGGCTAGAGTGTCTCCATTGTAAGCCGCTCTAGGCCAACACTCTTGTCTCATCGTGCTTCTCCTCCTCCTTCATTCTCCTCTTCAAATCCAGGGGGTAGGGGGAAGGAGAGGAGCAGAAGAGGCAGCTGACGTATGGCCATCAAACACCACCCCGGTTACCTGAGGGCGGCCCTCACTCTGTGTTTGGACTGTACCACTTTGGGCAGCAGGTGGGGAGTTCACAAGACAGAACGCCCCCTCCTGAAAATTGCAGTCCTTGCATGTAGAAAAACAGCATATTGGTAAGAGGACTGGGCAGCAAACCTCCCCGCCACCCCATGGAATTCCGTCCAGAGCTTCTGGCACTCAGTCTGAAAGCGGTAGAACAGATCGACCACCTGAACCAGATTCAAGGAGGAGGTCCTCCTGAACCCGGAGAAGCTATGAATCAAGGTTCCCCTGGTATTTTTCCACTCTGTTTTCAGGGCTGGCAAGAGAGAAAAGGGAGAGGCATCGAGGCTTCTTGCCTCCCCGCAAACGCACCTTTCAACTCGTCGGCGGCAAAGAAGGCAGCCAGACAGTCTTCCAGGGTGACCATGGGGCCCCAAAACCAGCTGGGGATACAGGACACCACAAACCTGCAGAAGCAAGGAAGGGCATTGCATAAGAACGTCTGAAAGGCCCCGCTGGATCAGGCCAAAGGTCCATCTGGGTCACCTTCCTGCATCTCACAGTGGACAACCAGGTGCCTCAAGGAGCCCAAAGACCATAAGAACATCAGAAGAGCCCCGCTGGATCAGGCCAAAGGCCCACGTAGTCTAGCTTTCTGTATCTCACTGTGGCCCACCCAGATGCCCCAGGGAGCACCCAAGACAACAAGACCCTTGCGTCTTGTTGCCACTCTCTTGCACCAGAAATATTTTATCTGAGATAGGCTCCCCTGTGCCCCAGACACCCCCTTTCTTCCCCGCGGAGACAGAGGATGACCAATAAACTCCCCATGGCCATGGGGAGAACCTCAGAATATTAGAACAGAAAATACCAAAGTCGGCTTTTGTGGCGGACATTCCCTTCCTTTGAAAGGACACACAAACCCACCTGCGGATATACTCCACGATGAAGGAGATCCAGCCCTGCGAGGCGTAATTGTCCCCGCAGGCCCCCGTCTTGGCCGGCACGTTCTGGTAGATGGCCGAGTGCAGCTTGGCCAAGTCCTCCTTCCCAGGGATGGGGAGCGACAGGTCCTGGAATGTCTCCACGGTGGTGGATACCTGGAAGGTACCACGAGGAGAGAAGGAGAGAGCCTCAGGGCCTGTCCTTGCCCAGGAAGAGCCATTAAAGCAGACACCAGCTCCGTTTCTGGGCTACCCCATTTCCTTCAGGTGCTTTCACTGAAGGGAGATGGCGGAATTGTCTGCCCTAGAGGAGGCAGTCTGTTGTGTCTCTGCATGGGTCACCACTCTGGCTGCAAAATGAGGCCTGGGAATCTTTCGAAGGCCCCCGCGCTGCCAAATTGCCCCATATGGTCCTTAATGTTGCATCATTTCAAGAGGCAATTTATCTTTAGGGCTCAGAAAAGACCCCCCCTCACCCCGCTCTCCCCTACAAAGATGGACCCCCCGAGCTCCAAGAACTGGCCTCCCTCTGCGCTACGCAATGGAAGGACCGTGTTCAATCTCAGCTCGATCTCAGGCCAGACACAAGCAAAGCAATGGGACACCCTGCAAGGCGGCGTGTTCTATGTTGGAAGGGAAGGCCGCCTCCCCGGAGAGAGGGCCCCCCCGGAAAGAGCCGGCGCCTGGCCGCTTTGGCCTGACTACGCACCCGGTCACAAGTGAGGCACTGGACAAGGCTGAGGATGGAGCCGTCGAAGATGTCGGAGATGACGCTGCGGTACCGGAGCTCCTTCTTCCGCCTGCTGGAGGCCAGCATCTGGGCTGCGGAATCATCATCATCACCACCACATACGGTATTTGCACTGTGCGTTCTACGAGTCCCACAGCAAGCCTGACGCACCCCCCCAAGCAGGCCAATATCATCAGCGCCGTAGAGCAGGTTGGGACTGGGCTCGGAAGGGCTTTCTTGGCAGGGAAAGGGAGAATTCTGGAATGGGCTGCTTCTCCCATTAGCTCCAGCAGACAGGGCCAAAAACGAACACGGCTCCTCGTGAACACTCGTGCTTGTGCGGGGGGGTGGGTGTGTGTGGCTAACAGGATATGCTGGACTAGATGGGGCTGCCAGCCTGCTCAGATGGTGTCCTAACTTTTTCCATATAGGATGTTCTTGTGTTCTCCCTTCACCCAAAATTACTGGGAGGAGGGGGTGATTTTTTTTCCTCACCCCTTCTTCCAGGTTAGCGACAGCCAGCCCCTGCTAACGTCTCCCCCTCCTCTCTGTCTGGCACGCTGCCAGCTCCTTGTCGGTTCCCGCCCAAATATAAACATCTGGTCAAGACGACGCCACTGGGAAAGCACCGGCTTGGCTCAGCGACCACAACTGTGAGTTCAAAGAGCTGCCAAGAATTTGACTTGCTGCAGTCCTCACAACGACCCTGAAAGGTCAGCCGTGATCACCACCACCCCCCAACAAACGGAGAGTGGGCCGGTACCAGAGAGACTCCCAGCTGGCTTTTAGCAAATTTGGGGTAGGCATGGCTGCTCAGCCCCGATGCAATCGGAGGCGGTTGCCTGCTTCCAGATTTGCCCCATCATCTCCAGCAGCCCCACGGCAACCCTGGGGGGAAAGTGGCCACCAGCATGGTTGCGCATCCAGTCCTCCCATCATCCCCTGGGCCATCAAAGCACAGGGTGAGCTCCCTGCACTCTGGGGCAATGCTGGCCCTTTGACCCCAGGGCTGGAACAGGTAGGGAGAGACAGCTCAGGAAGGGGAGAGTCTAGGGCTTCATAAGGCACACTGCACATGCCTGATCTCAGAAGCTAAGCAGGGTCAGGCCTGGTTAGTACTTGGATGGGAGACCGCCTGGGAATACCGGGTGCTGTAGGCTTCTACCATGATCTCGGAAACTAAGCAGAGTCAGGCCTGGTTAGTACTTGGATGGGAGACCGCCTGGGAATACTGGGTGCTGTAGGCTTAGACCATGATCTCGGAAGCTAAGCAGAGTCAGGCCTGGTTAGTACTTGGATGGGAGACCGCCTGGGAATACTGGGTGCTGTAGGCTTATACCATGATCTCGGAAACTAAGCAGAGTCAGGCCTGGTTAGTACTTGGATGGGAGACCGCCTGGGAATACTGGGTGCTGTAGGCTTCTACCATGATCTCGGAAACTAAGCAGAGTCAGGCCTGGTTAGTACTTGGATGGGAGACCGCCTGGGAATACTGGGTGCTGTAGGCTTAGACCATGATCTCGGAAGCTAAGCAGAGTCAGGCCTGGTTAGTACTTGGATGGGAGACCGTCTGGGAATACTGGGTGCTGTAGGCTTCTACCATGATCTCGGAAACTAAGCAGAGTCAGGCCTGGTTAGTACTTGGATGGGAGACCGCCTGGGAATACCGGGTGCTGTAGGCTTATACCATGATCTCGGAAGCTAAGCAGGGTCAGGCCTGGTTAGTACTTGGATGGGAGACCGCCTGGGAATACCGGGTGCTGTAGGCTTCTACCATGATCTCGGAAACTAAGCAGAGTCAGGCCTGGTTAGTACTTGGATGGGAGACCGCCTGGGAATACCGGGTGCTGTAGGCTTATACCATGATCTCGGAAACTAAGCAGAGTCAGGCCTGGTTAGTACTTGGATGGGAGACCGCCTGGGAATACTGGGTGCTGTAGGCTTATACCATAGTCTTTCGAGACTGAAGGTTGCCAACCATCTTATCCCTTGGCTCCAGGAGGCCTTCGACGCTTACCCTTCTTCAAGACGTAAGACGGCCCCAGCCTCACGGGACTCGACCGCGGAGGGCTGCTGGACAGCTTGCCATGCATCTCCTGGTGCACGGGGCTACACGGTCGAGAGGAGCAGCGTGTAAAGGTATCGTTGTCCGGCTCTGCGTGGGAAAGGGGGAGGTTAGTCATTCTAAAAACCCCTCACACGCCAATGGCACAGTTGATCTGAATGACATCTACGCCACCTTCCTCCAACGCTCAAGGGCACTCGGGGTGGCTAACAGAAGAAGCAACGACCCAAATTAAATTTAAAACATGCACTAAAAACATTAAAACATAACAACGATTAAGACACTAAACCCACACAGTCTTTAACAGAAAAGTATTAAAATTACATCGCCTTAAAAGTGCCAGCCCATAATGTCAATCAAATGCCTTCCTAAAGAAAAAGGTCTCCACATCCCGCTGCTCTTAATTCCAGGGGGGGGGGGGAATTCCACAAAAGAGGAGCCATCACCAAGAAGGCCCTATATACAACATAACCATCATTCCGCAGGTGCCCGAATCCCCCGTCTTGGAACGCCGGTTGCACCTGGGGTCCTGGAGGGGCTGGCTGGCCGCGGCGTGGGCGGCAGAGCGGCTTCCGGAGAGGCCCGGCCGTCCACGGGCATCACGGAGGTGTCGATGTCGGCGTCCTCGTCCACCTGCTCAGAGTTGCTCCGCCGGTGGCTGCAGGAGAACTTCCGGTCCTTCATCCGCTCCTTCTCGGAGATGCCGCGCCCGGCCTCGTCCTGGATCAATAGCTCCGCCTCGGGCAGGGCCCCCCCGACCTTGCTCTGCCCGTCCCCCTCGCCCCGGTCGCTGCTCGAGTCGCAGGAGAGGAACTCGTCCTCCGAGGGGCTGCGGTCACCCTCCCGCTTGTCGTCCGTGTCGCTCGAGTCTGAGTCCCGCGTCTCGGCGGCGATTGGCTCCTTGAGCTCCTCG
>NC_089836.1:3094177-3106677 GCF_035046505.1 Tiliqua scincoides
CTTAGATCTTTCACTTACGTGGATCTAAATATTTGTTTATCAATATTTGTTATTTATAAATATTATATAAATATTATAATTAACATAAATATTATAAAAAATATATATAAATATTACAAATATCTAAATATTTGGTTCGGTCTTTCAGCAGTTCAAGCTATTTCTGCCCAATGTCGAAACAGGGACCAGGGTACATCTGGGGGCCAGGCAGAAATGGGATATATATATAATCGCCCTATCAAAATTGAGACACTAAATGTTCCCCAGTTCACAGGCTCCAAGATGCGGGAATGTAAATCTTAAACGTTGAGCTAACAGTATAAATTGGGCATCCTCTGCCCGAGATGCTTCAGACATCCAACTTCCAGTTTGCCCAGTTCCCCTCTCCTTGCACATTTAGCTCAACACATTACTTCCTTGGCTTCACACCACCAGAGTTTGCCGTGACTTCACACCACTGCGGTTTGCACAAGACTTGCCAAACCAGGCTTGCAAACCACGGACGTCTGGGCCGTCGGAAACGTTATACCCGAACCGCGGTGTGGGTAGAGGAGCCGAAGACTTTGGAGAGTCGCTGGTTGGCAACCTTCAGTCTCGAAAGACTATGGTATAAGTCTACAGCACCCGGTATTCCCAGGCGGTCTCCCATCCAAGTACTAACCAGGCTTGACCCTGCTTAGCTTCCGAGATCATGGTATAAGCCTACAGCACCCGGTATTCCCAGGCGGTCTCCCATCCAAGTACTAACCAGGCCTGACCCTGCTTAGCTTCCGAGATCATGGTAGAAGCCTACAGCACCCGGTATTCCCAGGCGGTCTCCCATCCAAGTACTAACCAGGCCTGACCCTGCTTAGCTTCCGAGATCAGACAAGATCGGGCATGTGCAGGGTAACAGTTGCTGTAGCTACCAGTCGGAGTTGACAATGTCAAGTTCGGTGGGCCGTGGGTCAGATGGATGGGAAAGGGGAACGTTCAAAGGACAGCACTGCGGTGGGGAGTTCCGGGAACCCCCAAGCAAACCGCCTTGCGACAAAGCTCTCTCACCTGTGCATGGAGGGTGCTGTGATCGGCAAAAGATTCCCCGCAACCGACGTAAGGGCAACCAACCTGGCAAGAAAAGACAGACAAAGCAGTTGTGTTGGGTCACACCATGCTCCTAAGGGGCGGAGGGAAGCATGCTCAGTGTAGTTCAGCTCTGGCCACAGAATAAAGTTCACAACAGGGCGAAAACTGCTGTCCCGTAAGGAACGCACATAAAAGCGACGTCTTTACCTGCAGGCAGGCCCAAAGATTTGGTCCCCCAGCTCCACAAGACTGGCATGTTCCCTGGGTGCGCAAGGGAGGAATGACATCCGTTAGCAGTGGGCCACAGTGGAACAGACAGCAAGAGGATTAGCATCAAACCTTGTACATGCCTCTCCAGCTGTTCCACGCTGGAGACTTTTTTCCCCCAAGGGTCTCATAACAGACATGCCAGCACCCGCCAATCTCCTTGCAAGGGGGGGTCCCACAGAGCTCTGGCAAGCAGGAACCTCAATGCCACACCGATCCCCTCTCCAGAATCCATTTCCACTGCTGCTTGAGACTCCCTGCCAAGCAACAGGACAGGCTCCAGCCCTTTAGCTCCAAACTCTAGGACCAACGAGACGAGAACTGCAAGGGGATTGGACTAGATGACTTTGTAGAGCCCTTCCACGGCAAGAAAGGTAGCGTCTGCCTAAGCGGGTTGATGGCAGTCCTCAGTACTGCCTGTTAAATCGAGGTCACGTTTGTGGACACCCCCCCACCGACAGAAAAAGTGCTTTTTCCAGCCTACAAACTCAATCCTGAAGCGTCTCTTCAGAGTGGAGATGGCCAAGCAAAAGAACAAAAAAGAAAAATCCCCCTTTGCAGACCTATAGAATTGCAGAGGTGGAAGGCCCCCCAACAAGGTTATCTAGTCCAACCCCCTGCCTGTAGCTGGAAATGCTCCTTTCAAAGACAGTCCCTGGAAACTGGGACATTTGGTGGGCCGCTGTGAGATCCAGGAAGCTGGACTAGATGGGCCTATGGCCTGATCCAGTGGGGCTGCTCTTATGTTCTTATGCTCCCTGGGGCATTTGGTGGGCCACTGTGAGATACAGGAAGCTGGACTAGATGGGCCTATGTCCTGATCCAGTGGGGCTGCTCTTATGTTCTTATGCTCCCTGGGGCATTTGGTGGGCCACTGTGAGATACAGGAAGCTGGACTAGATGGGCCTGTGGCCTGAACCAGTGGGGCTGCTCTTATGTTCTTATGCTCCCTGGGGCATTTGGTGGGCCACTGTGAGATACAGGAAGCTGGACTAGATGGGCCTATGTCCTGATCCAGTGGGGCTGCTCTTATGTTCTTATGCTCCCTGGGGCATTTGGTGGGCCACTGTGAGATACAGGAAGCTGGACTAGATGGGCCTGTGGCCTGAACCAGTGGGGCTGCTCTTATGTTCTTATGCTCCCTGGGGCATTTGGTGGGCCACTGTGAGATACAGGAAGCTGGACTAGATGGGCCTATGTCCTGATCCAGTGGGGCTGCTCTTATGTTCTTATGCTCCCTGGGGCATTTGGTGGGCCACTGTGAGATACAGGAAGCTGGACTAGATGGGCCTATGGCCTGATCCAGTGGGGCTGTTCTTATGCTCTTAAACTCATCAAGCCTCAGCCATCATCTTCCACATCCATGACCGATGGACTACAAGCATTGAGCATCTCAGTTCAACAGCAGCAAATGACTCCTAAGCGTTTTGGATATTCTCAGGCTGGGGGGGGGTGTTTAAAAGCAAAAGGGGTGAAACTGCACTGCGAACACACTTGCTTTTACCTTGGATTTGAGAAGCAGGTCCTCCTTGGTGACCTCACCTATTGAATCCAGGTGAGGGCAGAGGTCTCTTGGGTCCCCCATTTTGCAGGTGCGCTCACCTGCAAGGTAAGAGAGAAGCATCTAGCTATTCTCACAGGTGTTTTCCAAGGTTTTTTTTTACAACCAGCTACACCCTGCTTGGTTGCTTGAGCCCTGGGGTTTGCTTTAACGGCTGGTGTGACGGTATTGCCCTGTCTTGTCTGATCTTGCAAACCGACTCCAGTTCCTGAAAGGAGGAGAGCAGGCTGAACATATTGCAACAGACTGAAGGAAACTGTTTTCTGGCACCCAAACAAAACAAGAGTTCTGTCCAAGTCACCATTTGCTGGCACGCCAGAGTCAAGTACGCCCCTGGCTTCGATCGGGGCATTTGGTCTCCTCCCCTGGCGTACGGGAAAGCGAACGGGGCAGGGCGTTCTTGCGACAGCAAGCTGGGACTCGGTCCGCGTACCTGCCCCGTCCGAAACGCTCTCCGTTTATTCGATTCCGCAGCTTGGAAGAGCGTATGGGAGTTTACAAAAATATATATATATATTTTCTGATCTCCAGAAACAAAAGGAATCCAAATTTAAGTCTCCCTTGTTGCATGCGGTAGAGCAGTCTTGAATATCAGGCTCCCAGGGGGTGGTGTAGTGTAGCCAGGATGGCGCGGTGGTTCGGGAGTTGGATGTGGGCCCAGAACATCCAGGTTCAGAACCCTGTTCAGCCACAAAGCTTCCTGGGTGACCTCGGGCCTCGCCTACCTTGCAGGCTTGGTTGGCAACCTTCAGTCTCGAAAGACTATGGTAGAAGCCTACAGCACCCGGTATTCCCAGGTGGTCTCCCATCCAAGTACTAACCAGGCCTGACCCTACTTAGCTTCCGAGATCAGACGAGATTGGGCATGTGCAGGGTAACAGTTGCTGTCATGCTGTGAGGACAAAAGGAGGGGGCGGAAACATGTATACCACTTGTGAGCTCCTTGGAGGGAGGGCAGTATTTAAAAATGTGGACATTAAGTAAAATAATAAAAATATTCCATCCTAACAGCGACTCCGACCCCAACATATTTTGTCCTTTTAAAGAGACCGGCTGCTGACCGCAGGTCAGTGGAAAACTAGTGACCCGATGGGAACCCTGGAGCTGGAAGCCGCTGCAACAGACTGTACTACTAAGACACGGCTGCTCCAGGTAGGACAGGAGGCGTGACACCATTTTACGACCAGCGGATCACGCGCTGATTAGCACAAGGTTTATGACCTGTTCAGGCAAGACGCCCAAGGGGTAGGTTGGTGCAATTTTGCTGCTTGATCTCCTTCCCTGCTGGTAACGGTTGGGGAAAAACACTGGAGAGTTTCACCACTGCCAAAGATAGCTGGGCCAAAGGCTAGACTCCAAATGAGTGACAGAGGACATTCTCCAACCAACCTCATGCGCCTGTCCTCGGTCTGTCTCCCTGCAGGTGCTTATACAAGCAAGGAGACCAACTCCTTCAGGGTTCCGCTACGTCAACCAAAAGCCTTCCCTGGCAACGTTCCCCGGCTAGCGCAAAAAAAGAACCCGCTGGATTTTTCCCAGTGCCAGAGGAACCGAAGCCAAGGCAGAGATGCCGACTCGCCTTCTCCCAAAGCATGACTCATCGATTTGTCTTCAACAGCTGGAACTGCTGTATCACTGACACTTCCCATACCACCCTCTGTTGGTTAAGGGCATCTGAACGTCCCGAACCTCAACGAACCGAACGTCCCCATTTCTATTGTAAATGTAAACTCATCAGGGGAGGGACCCACTTGATTTTCTTTGCCAACCACTTTGTAAACTTTTTCTGTTGAATAGTGAGGTATGTGTGTGTGTGTGTGTGTGTGTGTCTACACACACACACACCCCACTATTCAACAGAAATATATAACATTTTTATTCAAGTTAAAAACAATCACAGTGATAACTGGAGAGAAATAAATAAATTAATTATTAATATTAATAACAACCACCATGCTCATTGATAGCGCGGCATAAATAAGACTATATTAGAGCCTGAAAGGTAGTCTCCATCTTCCTAAACCAGGAATTTTCCATCTCTTTCTTCTCACGGCACTCTTGACAAGCTGCTAAAATATTCCGGACCCAACAGCAGTTTTTGGACAATTGATAAGGCCCACCTACACCGATGGTGGGGAGGGGGGGCTCGCATTGCCCCCAAGGGCCCACCTGAAAAATTACCCTGCCCCCAAACTCCCACGGCACACCTGCGGGCCCTTCGGGGCACACTGATGTGCCGTGGTTGAAAATTGCTATTCCTGAACCTGTCATTTTAAAAACAACATTGAAAGGCAAGTGTCATGCCCGGTTGCAGGTGAGGCAGACGCAAGGCCACCAATCTCTTAGCCATGATGCCACAGCTCTCTCCTGCTTTGCCACAAGTCTTTTGCCACCATTCAAAGGGCATCTTTTACATCCTATGCGGGCATCTTCAACCCCAAGTAGCTAATTCACCCATTCCGCAGATGACAGCTGTAACATCCAATCTTTTGTGACATTATCCCAATTCAGTACATACAATTCAATACATCACATTGTCTTGTCCCAACCCTGCTAACTGGGTAAGAGGCACTTTTTCAAGTGGGTGCTCCTTTTTTTAGCAGGGGGAGAGTAACTGGCCCACCTCACCCCAGCAGTGTCTGTTCTAGTGGCTCTCTGCTGGTATTCATTTGCATCTTTTAGATTGTGAGCCCTTTTGAGACAGGGAGCCATTTAGTTATATTGATTTTTCTCTGTAAACTGCTTTGTGAACTTTTAGTTGAAAAGCGGTATATAAATACTGTTAATAATAATTGTCTTTCAATCTTCACTTTCACAGTCTTTCTTTTTTTTTTTCTGGCCTAATGACAGACAAAATAAGACATTATAGGGGACATGCAAAAAAAAATTCATATTAAAATTCCAAATTGCTAGCCCATGGTTCCATGCTGTCAAACATTTATTAGCTCAACATGACCACAAAAGGATGAGAATTATTTTCCTACTCTAAATTTCAGACTATCCCAAACTAGAAAAACATTAGAAAAATATTAAGTCAGTAGAAAAATATAATAGAAATAGAACAGAAAAATATTCTTAAAAATATTCTTATTTCTTAATAGAAAAAATATTAAGTCAGTGGTTCCCCAACTTTCTAGAACCGGGACCCACTTTTTTAAAACGGCACTCTACCAGGACCCACCTAGGTTTACCAGACTTTTTAAAAAGGAGATCTAAAAAGAAATATTTTATTTATAAGTAATAATAGCCAGAAAAAAGACCCTCAGACATGTTTCTCCCTATATTCACAGATAAGAACATAAGAACAACCCCACTGGATCAGGCCATAGGCCCATCTAGTCCAGCTTCCTGTATCTCACAGCGGCCCACACATGCTTGCAAACTGTAGGAGCTGAGCTCTTGACAGGGTGATCTACAGCACTGATTTTTGCATAGCCTCAGGGCTTGAGGCAATTAGTTCTCTGATCTTTCCATTACCCTTTGGCAACCCACCCAAAATCAGGCTTCGACCCACCTGGTTTGGGAACCCCTGTATTAAGTGCTAAGTAACCAATACCAAACTCTGGTCAATACCTGACTCTGAAACAGAATATCTGAGAGGGGATCTCTCCAGAAAAAGAACACAGCACCCCAAAATCCACCACAAGACACACACAGGGGTCCCCCTGGCAGGAGAGACAATATCCAGAGAACAGCAACAAACACAAACCGATTTAAGACCCAAAGCAAATACAATTTCTTAAAAGCAAACACACACTGAGATTTGGGGTGGGGGGAGAGAGGAAGAGTAATTTATTTGCCTGGCAATGCTGCCCCCATTAAATTAGAGCGGGGCAGGCCTTAAAAGGCACTGTTGAAGTGAATGAAAGGAAGCATATATGCAAGCCCCCCCCAATATGCATATATATATATGCCCCCCATATATGCAATACCCCTGGACCCCAGTGCAGTGATGAAAAGCATCAAAAAGACCCCCTCCAAATTACTTTCCTATATCATTCCCTGCCACTTATCCTTTCCCCCATCAAAGGGGAGCCAAGACCCCCACTCCTCTTAGTAGCTTCCCTAGAATAATGATGACAGCATATAAGGGGGGGGCACTGATTCACCCCCACACACACACATACACACAGACCCCTATGTAATAAAGAGCCTTGCAGAGATCCTTCCACATTATTTCTCCATATCAGGTCCTCCCATTTATCCTGTGCCCCACAATTACTGGGGAGCCCACACCCCTCCTCTCTGACAGGCTTCCCTAGGATAATGATGGGAGGTTATAAGGGAAGAGGGGGGCACTGATTAACACCCCCCCACACACACGCACACACACTGACCCCTGTCCAGGAAGGAGATTTGCAGAGACCCCTCCCCATATCATGTTCCCCTCCCCATATCATGTTAATTACTGAGGGGCCCCTTCTTCCCTGATCAGCTTCCCTGGGATAATGTTGGGAGCTGATAAGGGGAGGGGGAGACTGATTAACTCCCCCCCCCCACACACACACACTGACACTTCAATCAGAAGCCTTGCAGAGATCCCTTCCCATGCTCAGGATGGTAGCTGATAAAGGGGGGGGACAGTGATTCACCCCCCCCCCACACACACACAGACCCCTATGCAGTCAGGAGCCTTGCAGAGACTCCTCCCCTCCCCATTATCTCCCCATATCATGTCCCCCCACCTATCCTGTGCTCCTCAATTACCCTGCAGCCCCCTGCTCTCTGACTGTCTTCCCTGGGATAATGATAGGAGCTTATAAGGCCAGGGGGGGGGCACTGATTCATTCCCCCCCACACTGACCCCTAGGCAGTCAGAAGCCTTACAGAGACCCCTCCCCATGATCAGGTTGACAGCTGATATGAGGAGGGGGACACTGATTCACCCCCCCACTGACCCCTATGCAGTCAGGAGCCTTACAGAGACCCCTCCCCATGATCAGGTTGACAGCTGATAAGGGGAGGGGGGACATTATTACCCCCCCCCACACACAGGAGCCTTACAGAGACTCCTCCCCATGATCAGGTTGACAGCTGATAAGGAGAGGGGGGACACTATTACACCCCCCACACACAGGAGCCTTACAGAGACCCCTCCCCATGATCAGGTTGACAGCTGATGTGGGGAGGGGGACACTGATTCACCCCCCCACTGACCCCTATGCAGTCAGGATCCTTACAGAGACCCCTCCCCATGATCAGTTTGACAGCTGATAAGGGGAGGGGGGACATTACCCCCCCACACAGGAGCCTTACAGAGACCCCTCCCCATGATCAGGTTGACAGCTGATGTGGGGAGGGGGACACTGATTCACCCCCCCACTGACCCCTATGCAGTCAGGATCCTTACAGAGACCCCTCCCCATGATCAGTTTGACAGCTGATAAGGGGAGGGGGGACATTACCCCCCCACACAGGAGCCTTACAGAGACCCCTCCCCATGATCAGGTTGACAGCTGATGTGGGGAGGGGGACACTGATTCACCCCCCCACTGACCCCTATGCAGTCAGGATCCTTACAGAGACCCCTCCCCATGATCAGTTTGACAGCTGATAAGGGGAGGGGGGACATTACCCCCCCACACAGGAGCCTTACAGAGACCCCTCCCCATGATCAGGTTGACAGCTGATGTGGGGAGGGGGACACTGATTCACCCCCCCACTGACCCCTATGCAGTCAGGATCCTTACAGAGACCCCTCCCCATGATCAGTTTGACAGCTGATAAGGGGAGGGGGGACATTACCCCCCCACACAGGAGCCTTACAGAGACCCCTCCCCATGATCAGTTTGACAGCTGATAAGGGGAGGGGGGACACTATTACCCCCCCCACACAGGAGCCTTACAGAGACCCCTCCCCATGATCAGGTTGACAGCTGATGTGGGGAGGGGGACACTGATTCACCCCCCCACTGACCCCTATGCAGTCAGGATCCTTACAGAGACCCCTCCCCATGATCAGTTTGACAGCTGATAAGGGGAGGGGGGACACTATTACCCCCCACACACAGGAGCCTTACAGAGACCCCTCCCCATGATCAGTTTGACAGCTGATAAGGGGAGGGGGGACACTGATTCACCCCCCCGCACACAGGAGCCTTACAGAGACCCCTCCCCATGATCAGGTTGACAGCTGATAAGGGGAAGGGGGACACTGATTCACCCCCCCGCACACTGACCCCTATGCAGTCAGGAGCCTTGCAGAGACCCCTCCCCACACTCAGGGCAGGGGCTGATGGGGGGAGCATGAATCCCCCCTGCACTGAGCCTTGCAAAGCCCCCTCCCCTGCTGGGGGGCGCCCCCTGCCCACTCTGGGGCACTGCAAGGGGCATGCCCTCCCCTAGCCCAGTGTGGGGTGCAGATCCCCCCTCCCCAGCAGCCTCACCTCCTTAGGCAGTGCCCAGCTACGCCAGGCTGGTGCTTGGAGCTGCTGCTAGGCCTGCCTCCTCCTCCTCCTGGAGACGCGGGGGGGGGAGGGAGGGGGAGGGACTAGAGGGGGAGGGGCGGGCCCAGAGCACTTCCTGCACCCGATTGCACAGCCAGAGCTGGGGTGGAGATGCTTGCACGCCTTGCACTAACTGCAACGTCATCCCCAGGATTGCATCATTAATTAATTAATTAATTAATCCCCCCTGATTGCATTAATTAATTGCACTGCTTGGGCTCTAAGGCTGCAATCCTGTCCACACTTTCCTGGGAGTAAGCCCCATTGACTGTAATGGGACTTGCTTCTGAGTAGACCTGCAGAGGCTTGGGCTGTCAGACTGCTGTCCAATGCGCACTTACCTGTGAGTAAGCCTCCTTGAGCAGGAGAGGGGGTAAGGAGTCTTTTGCCTTTCCCTATCAAGAATCACCATGATCATCCCCCCCCCACCATCATCATCATCATCACAATGATTGCACCACCATCATGCACTTGCTTCTAGAAAAGCCAGGTTCCCTGCCCCGAGGAGCTTGCAATCTGAGACCGTGACGCAAGAGCTGTGACGTAGAAGCAGAGGCTGGACTTCAAGGAGCCAGCCCTGGAGAGTCACATTCTGTGCCCATGTGCTCCTCCCATTTCTTCATCATCATCTCCACCACCATCATCATCCCAATTAATGCACCGTCATCATCCATATACCTGGAGCTTTGCTTCTAGAAAAGCCAGGTTCCCTGCCCCGAGGGGCTTGCAATCGAAGACAGTGACGCAAGAGCTGTGACGTAGAAGCAGAGGCTGGACTTCAAGGAGCCAGCCCTGGAGAGTCACATTCTGTGCCCAGGTGCTCCTCCCACTTCTTCATCATCATCTCCACCATCATCATCATCCCAATTAATGCACCGTCATCATCCATATACCTGGAGCTTTGCTTCTAGAAAAGCCAGGTTCCCTGCCCCGAGGGGCTTGCAATCTAAGACAGTGACGCCATCATCCCAATTAATGCACCGTCATCATCCATATACCTGGAGCATTGCTTCTAGAAAAGCCAGGTTCCCTGCCCCGAGGGGCTTGCAATCTGAGACAGTGACGCGAGAGCTGTGACGTAGAAGCAGACGCTGGACTTCAAGGAGCCAGCCCTGGAGAGTCACATTTAGTGCCCAAGTGCTCTGCTTCCCCCCCCCCGCCCTTAAAGGGACACCTGGCTCTGCAATCTGACAGCCCACGGTGCCAACAGTCTGGAGGCTGGCACCTCCTGAGCACCCATCTGCCCTCACTTAGTAAGGGCAAAGAGCCCAGGCTGCCTGGCTTCAGCGCACACTTTACGCGTCAAAAGTGTGCGCCCCCAGAGGCTGAGACCTGCCATTGCAGGAAGCTTTGTACTGGGGCAGCTTGGCAAGGAGAGAGGGAGAGGCTGGTGGGTCCCCTGCAGCCAGGATCATGCCTGCAGGAAGAAGTTTCCGCAGGAGGCAAGTGGAGGAGGAGGAAGAGGAGGGCGAGCAGGTCACCGATGAGGTCCGGTGAGTGCTGGGGTCCAGGCTGCATCTTCCCCCTTTAAAGCCCCCCCCCCAAGCAAGAGAGAGGGGGCTGCTCTGCCTCTTCACCCACCATGACTCCCCTGCAATGGGTATTCAGAAGCCCCTGAACCTGGAGACCCACCGGCGGGTCTGATCCCCTTCCCCGTCACCACATCCTGTGGCAATGAATTCCGCGGGCTAACGTGGCGCAACTGCGTGCGGGGGTGCAGTCAGTTCTCTCTCTGACTTGGGGGCTTGCTCTCCACGGGGTAGAGGGATGTTCTTTTCCCTCTCGCGCAACCCCAGACCCCGGGGGACAACCGTTACAATGGAGTGTCCGGAGAATTAGGATGGACAAAAACAAAATATTTCTTGACCCAGTCTGTGGAACACCTTGCCACAGGATGTCTGCTTCTCTGCACAGCTTCTGTCTCAGGTGCCAGCAGTGGGATTCACCTGGCCCAGGATGCCTTTAACAGGGGATTGGTCGTGTTTCTAGAGGAAAAGTCCGTCACGGGTTACAAGCCCTAACATAACGTGGTTTTAGAAGTGGTCTATCTCAGAAGGCCAGATGCGAGGGAGGGCACCAGGATTCAGGTCTCTTGTGTGCTGCTGCCTGAGGCATCTCGGGGGGCCACTGTGAGATACAGGAAGCTGGACTAGATGGGCCTTTGGTCTGATCCCATCAGAATGCCAGTTGCAAGGGAGGGCACCAGGATGAGGTCTCTTGTTATCTGGCGTGCTCCCTGGGGCATTCAGTGGGCCACTGTGAGATACAGGAAGCTGGACTAGATGGGCTTTTGACCTGATCCAGCAGGGCTCTTCTTATTTTCTCCATGGGGAGCAGAATTACCCCCTACCTGCTCTGTGCTGGTTGCCCTCAGCGATCCAGGGCATTGTGAAGGCCTCCACTGCGTTCCGAATGCCAGCAGAGACTTCCTTCAGGGCCTTTTCAAAGCTATCTGTGCTCTTTTGAAATTCTCCGCTGCCATCCTGGGGGGGGGGGGGTCTCATGCCGGTAGGCAAATTGGCAGCTGGCACCTCCCCCTAACCCCATTGATCCCATAGGATCAATGATTCCCTGTTAGTGGATTCGGTGCCAGGGAGCGAAGAGGTGTGAGTGTCCAAGGCAACACCCCATAACTGCAACCATTGTGTTTTTGAGGCTGAAACTGGAGGAAGCCAAAGAAGTTCAGAGCCTCAGGAGGAGACCAAACGGAGTCAGGTAAGTGGAACCAGTGTGTGGCAGTGAATTCCACAGGCTTACAATGTGCCATGTGCTTTTCAACCAGGCAGATACTTGGCATCGTGTGACCTTGCGATGGCTTGACGCTGCCCTGCCTTGGAGGGATGTTGCAGATGTGTCTGTAGAGCAGCCTTGGCCCTTCAAAAAGAGACAAAGTTTGAGCGTGCCAAGCCAAACCCCAGCTGTGGGGCAAGCTGTCTGCTTCTCTGCACAGCTTCTGTCTCAGGTGCCAGCAGTAGGATTCACCCACGCGGTACCCACAAAAGGTGGCACTTGGAGAAGAAAATAAAACTTAATTCACCTGCTGCCTGGATGACCTTGGGGCCAGTCACTTATCTCTCAGTCTCACCTACCTTTCAGGGTTGTTGTGAGGTCAACAGGAGGGGAGGAACTATGTAAACCACCCTGAGCTCCTTGGAGGGAGG
>NC_089836.1:3111677-3134422 GCF_035046505.1 Tiliqua scincoides
CCGGGTGCTGTAGGCTTAGACCATGATCTGGGAAGCTAAGCAGGGTCAGGCCTGGTTAGTACTTGGATGGGAGACCGCTTGGAAATACCGGGTGCTGTAGGCTTATACCATAGTCTTTCAAGACTGAAGGTTGCCAACCATTTTTGATTGTATTTATTCTGGGAGGTTTTGGCATGAGAAAGGTTGAAGACCACGGTGGTAGGGGACCCATTGTGTCACCTTCTTGTCCAGGATGAAGTACATTGAAACCGAGCTGAAGAAGAGGAAAGGGATCGTGGAAAACGAGGAGCTGAAGGTCAAGCAGAAGAACGCGGAGGACTGCTTGTATGAGCTGCCGGAGAGCATCCGTGTCTCCTCTGCAAAGAAGACGGAAGAGATGTTGTCCAATCAGATGCTAAGTGGCATCCCAGAGGTGGATCTTGGATAGAGTAGGTGTTTGGGGG
The DNA here is from genome assembly GCF_035046505.1 of Tiliqua scincoides. Lineage (NCBI taxonomy): Eukaryota > Metazoa > Chordata > Lepidosauria > Squamata > Scincidae > Tiliqua > Tiliqua scincoides. The sequence continues at coordinate 3,112,121 of NC_089836.1, forward strand.
AGCCTCTTCCCTTGACCATCATGGTCTCCAAAGGCAAGGACAGCAACGGGACGGTTGTCATTGGCACTGCCCCCCCTCCCCAAATCTATATTCTTTTTTGCCTTCTTCCTTGTTTAGAGCAAAGATCAAGAACATCATCTCCACTGAGGAAGCCAAGGCTCGCTTGCTGGCCGAGCAACAGAATAAAAAGAAGGACAGCGAAACCTCCTTTGTTCCCACAAACATGGCCGTGAATTATGTCCAGCACAACCGATGTGAGCCCTGCCTGCGTTTTGCTAACACAGAGATGGGATGGGTGCCAGGCTTGTAACGGGTGCTATGCAGCGTCCTCTTGGGTGAACCATGTCCCCTTTAATGGTGCTTTGGCCAATCGTTTTGCCAAGAGGACCTCAAAGCATGAACTGGTGACCAGGCTGCTACAGGTCCACATTTTATAATCCCCAGTGACTTTCTTCCATAGAACTGGTGTTGCAGCCAGGCCGTGTGCAGCTGCCATGCCAGAACTGAAGCTCAGAAGGCTGCACTGGTGAAACCTGAGAGGCTAGATTTCTATCCTGCATCCCTGCAAGCATCTGGTTGTGTCTCCTTTGCAGAAAAGGCCAGATAGAAACCCACAAAATAAATGCACATAAAAGTCACTTTCCTGCATTAACTGAGGGGGTCTCCTTTTGCAGTTTATCACGAAGAGATGAATGCACCAGTGAGGAGGAATAAGGAGGAACCCAAGGCTCGTCCCCTGAGAGTTGGGGATACAGAGAAACCCGAACCGGAGAGTAAGTCCTTGCAGGGAGAAGCATCTAGGCTTATCACCCAATTAAAAAAAAATCATAGCTGATTGGTTGTCCAAGTTTTAACTGATTGATTTGTTGGTTCAGAGCCCAATTCTATGCATGTTGACTCAGAAATAAATTCCGTTATAATCAATGGCACCTACTCCCAGGTAAGTGTGGATAGGATTGCAGCCGAAGTTTGCATGAGTAACAATAATTCTGGGACAAAAGGCATCCTTTTTTTGTCGTTAGATGAAAGAATGCCTCTTCTGAGAGATGCTTGCCCTCTGTGGTTGTATACGTACTATTGGAGGACGTATTGCTGGAGAACTGCCACTCCCTGTGGGGTTAAAAGGGGAATGCCTCTTCAAAGATGACACTTGCCCTGTGCAGTTTTCATAAAGGCTTCCGTTGCAGGAAGCATCATCGTAGAAGAGGCATTCTTTCCTGTATGGGAATGAAAGGGGAATGCCTCTTTTAAGATGGCACTCGCCATGTCTACTATTTCAAGAGGCACCATGGTACAACTCGTACAACCATGGGGTACAACCATGAAGAACTCGTGCAAGGAAAGCGCCCTACAGGTAGACCACAGCTGTGATACAAGGACATCTGCAAGAGGGATCTGAAGGCCTTAGGAGTGGACCTCAACAAGTGGGAAACCCTGGCCTCTGAGCGGCCCGCTTGGAGGCAGGCTGTGCAGCATGGCCTTTCGCAGTTTGAAGAGACACTTGGCCAACAGTCTGAGGCTAAGAGGCAAAGAAAGAAGGAAGGCCCATAGCCAGGGAGACAGACCAGGGACAGACTGCACTTTCTCCCGGTGTGGAAGGGATTGTCACTCCCGAATTGGCCTTTTCAGCCACACTAGACGCTGTTCCAGAACCACCTTTCAGAGCGCAATACCATAGTCTTTCGAGACTGAAGGTTGCCAACATGGTACAAGAGGCACTCCCTACTGTGTGGGAATGTAGGGGGAAGGCCTCCTCTAAACCAACACCACTTGCCTGCATTGATAGTTTCATTTTTTAAAAATCTGTCACCCAGTTAATAGGAGCACATTCTTTAACCTGTTCGTTGAACCAACTCATCCAGTAAATGCAGTGCCCCTAATAACCTGCTTTTTTTGCTCTGTAGGGTCCCCTCCCAACCGCAAGCGGCCCCCCAACGAGAAAGCAACGGACGATTACCACTACGAGAAGTTCAAGAAGATGAACCGGCGCTACTGAGGTCTGTGTGTTGATGTCCACGTAGAAGACAGAGCGGTCTGCCTGGGGGTCTTTTACCCCTTTTGTTGACCAGAGGAGGATGTGTCAATAAAGGTCGAAGACGGAAATATTCCCCATTTCTTGTGTTTGTTTTTCCCCTAAGTATCCTGTATGGATTTAACTGTACAGTGATTGCTGGCTCTCCTTTCTGTGTTGAGAATGTGTATGTTGCTATTTTTGCCAGTTATAAAGCTTTCTATTTCAGACCAATGTGGCTGGAAGTATCTTTCTCTCTCCCCCCTTCTATGATGACATTGAGTACCCAATCTCTTGTCCTAGAAGTCCTCTGAGGCTCTCCAGCTGCAGATACTGAAATTCATACATGCATGCACACACACGCACACACACACACACAAGACCTTATATATATGATATATAATGTATAGATATTAAATTTATTGAAATATAATTAAGTTTATAATTAAATACATTCATTCATATATATATATATATATATATATATATATACACACACACACACACACACATATACATATACGCATACATATGAGACCTTATATATATTTTATATATATTATATATAAATAGATATATATGATTAAATTTATTTATGTAAATATATGATATACAGATATCAAGTCTGTATACATACCTATAATTAATTTATATAAATAAAAAATTATATAAAATTTTATTATATAAAATAAATATAATAATATATTATAATGTAAAATAAAATATAATATTATATATTATATATATAAAATAAAATATATAATATAAAATAAATATAATATATTCTAATATAAAATTATATATTATATATAAAGTATAATATAAAATAAATAATATAATATAAAATAAATATAATAATATATTATATAGAGTACATATAAATGTATAAGATGCAATTTATAAACACTATTTATTTGTTTTTGACACCTGGTATTTGACACCTGATTGGTCAATTGCTGACCTGCAGGGGGAAAGAGAAACCGGAAGCACCCCACGGGCTTCAGGGCCGAAGTGAGTCTAGGAGTCTATGTGCGTATGTGTGCGCGTGAACTGAGTGGTCAAGTGGTGCTCAGGAGCGAAGGATCCGGAAGCGCCCCACGGGGCAGAGCGGAGGTGAGTCTCGGAGTCTATGCACGCCCGCTCCAAGGAGCGCTGCGTGGCGCCGGAAGCGGCTGCTGCCCGGGAGCAAGATGGCGGCGCCGGCGCCGGAAGCGGCGGCGGGAGGGCGGAAGCGGCGCGCGAGGCGGGGGGATGGAGCGGGGCCGGCGGGCGGCGCTGGGGCTGGCGCTGGCGGCGCTGCTGGCGGGGCCCTGGCCGGGGGCGCGGGCGGTGGAGCCGGTGACGGTGGGGCTGGCGCTGGCGGGCGCGGCGGCGTCGGCGCTGACGGGGCTGGTCTCCTACTCGCGCCTCTACTGCTACTTCGCCCCCTGCTGCCTCCAGGGGCCCGGGGCCCGGCGCGGCGCCGGTGAGCTCGCGGTGCTCTGCTGTGACGTCACGGCACGGGCGCTGTGACGTCACGGACGGGTGGGTGGGTTGTGTGACGTCACGCGCGAGTGACAGCTAGGAGGTCGTGAAAGGGGTTGTGGCGTCATGGGAGGGAGGGCGTGGGCGTCACAGGAAGGCTATGACGTCATGAGAGTGGAGGGGAAGGCTTGTCGCTGAGGGGGGAGGGAGGGAGGGGTGGTGACGTCATGAGAGTGGAGGGGAAGGCTTGTCACTGAGGGGGGAGGTGTGTCGTCATGGAGGGGGGAGGGATGGAAGGGTGGTGACGTCATGAGGGTGGAGGGGGAAAGTCCTGTCTTGTGACAGAAGGAGTCGGGGAGACTGTGATGTGGTGGTGGGGACGGGTGTGGTGATGTCACAGGAAACGGTGATGTCCTGAAAGTGGAGGGGGAGGGGAGAAGGGGTGATGTCATGGAGGGGAAGGGCGTTGTGATATCACAAGGTGGGGAATGTTACGATGCCATGGAGGGGGGAGGCTCATGTTGCAGAAATGGGGAGCAGGTGTGGATGCTGTCAGTATGAGGCACAGTGGTGGGGTGGAGCACGTGACCAGGAGGGGTTCTTCTGCAGCGCCCTTTCCCAGTGAGTTCCGGGTCAGCGGTGTGGGGAGTGGCCTCCCCACAACCCGTGCTCTGGACTGTTGTGCACGGATGCCAGTGGTGTGTGTGCGTGCTGGAAAATCAGGAAGTGATGTTCCTGTGAAAGCTCCCTGGTGGCATTTGGGGAGGGTCATATGCTAGAGCAGGGGTGTCCAAAGTTTTTGGCAGGAGGGCCACATCATCTCTCTGACACCGTGTTGGGGGCCGAATTAATTTACATTTCAAATTTGAATAAATTTACATAAATGAATATATTAAAGATGAACTTATATGAATGAATGAAGGTCTTGCAGTAGTTCAAGGCCTATAAAAGGCCTTGAACAAAGCAAGGCTGGCCTTTCCTTTGCTGCTCCTACTGCATCACAGACGTGAAACAACAAGCAGTGGAGAGAGCCCTCATCCCACAGCTCACTTGAGAGGCCAAACAGTTGCCCTCATGCTGAGAGCAGTTGCATCGGGCCAGTGTGGGCTCCAACAAATCTCTGGAGGGCCAGAGGATCATTGGAGGCTAGGGGCACCCTGCGGGCCACATGGAGAGGCCTTGAGGGCCGCAAGTGGCCCCCGGGCCGGGGTTTGGGCACCCCTGTGCTAGAGCAAGTCGGCCCTGAAGGATAATAAGACTTGTATCAGTCCCAGGCTGGGGGGGGTACTTTGTTGATGAACCCCTCTTCTAATGTCTGGGGGGACCATGAAAGTCTGGGGGTGCTTGCAAACTAAAGGGCTTTGTTTTGTGGGATAGGGTCTCTTCCCCTGGGTTGACCCAGTGGGTGTTTTATATAAGTGGTGCATTGTCCGCATAGGAAGCACTGACAAGCTAAAGATAGAGACATGTCTATGGGAATGTGCTTTTAGCTCCCCTTGTGCTCTTTTTCCACTGTGGTTTTCTCCCCCCCCCCCCCAGCACTTGAAGAAGACTTGGACAGGAAGCTCTTTGGACAGCACCTGGTGAAGAAGGTAGTCATAAAAGCCGTCGCCGGCTTCTTGAACAACCCCAACCCGAAGAAGCCTCTGACGCTCTCCTTGCACGGCTGGACAGGCACGGGCAAAAACTTGGTCAGCAAGATCATTGCCGAGAACGTCTACGAAGGCGGCCTCAACAGCAAGTTCGTCCATCAGTTTGTCTCCACGTTGCATTTTCCGCACCTGCAGAACGTGACCCAGTACAAGGTAAGAGGATTAAAGACGCCTTCAAAATGGCCACCTTGTCTTCCAGCAGAGGCTTTTGGTGTGCTGGGTGAGGTGCATAAAATTATGCATGGGCTGGATAGAGGGATGTGCTTTTTCCACGCATGCAGTGCTAGAATCGGGGGACCGCCACTAAAATTGAGTGGTGGGAGAGTGGGAATGGCCAAAAGAAAATATTTCTTAACCCAGCCAGTGTTTGAGAACTACCTGCCACAGGAAGTGATGATGACACCTGGCCTAGATGCCTTGAAAAGGGGTTTGCAGGGAAAAGTTCATTCCAGGCCACAAGGGATACACAACTTCCTGGTTTGAGAAGTAGGCTATCTCTGGGCTGCAAGGGAGTGGCAAAGAGATTCAGGTATCTAGGTCTTGTGTGCTGCCCAGAGATGTAGAAAGCTGGATTAGACCGGCCTTTGGCCTGATTCAGCGTGGCTCCTCGTGTATTATTATGAATTTTTGAGAGCTTTCCGCAGATGCACAAGCAAAACAGAACCACAAGTGTGTGTTTACTCCTCCCACCATAGTGACAAGGATAAAAACAGAGGTTTGAGCAGTTGGTGAAACAGGTTTTTAAAAGAATTGTCCTGAAGCTAGGTGGGTCCCAAGAGAGTGTCGCTTTAAGAAGTGGGTCCCAGTGCTAAAAAGTTTGGGAACCACAGGTGCTCCTTCATACCTTTTCAGGGCCTAAGTGGGTTGGGTTCATGGTGTCTGAATACGGACTTGGTGGTATACCAGCTCGGTCAAAAAGGGTTGGTTTCCTGAAACTGGCTCTCAGTTTTTAAGCAAAGGGAGAGCTTTCCTTAAGTACACTGCCGCAAGAGGCCAGCTGACTAGTTTGGTTAAGTACATGAAAGCCAGCCCTTCTGCCTCCCCCACAGTACACAGAGGGTGCAATCCTAACCCCTTATGTCAGTGCTTTCCAGCGCTGGCATAGCGGTGCCAATGGGATGTGTGCTGCATCCTGCAGTTGGGTGTCACTCATGGAGGCCTCCTCAAAGTAAGGGAATGTTTGTTCCCTTACCTCAGAGCTGTGTTGCCCTGATGTCAGTACTGGAAAGCACTGACATCAGGGGTTAGGATTGCGCCCAGAGTGTCGTATTCCTTTCCCCACCCAAGCTGACCTTGTGCGTCCCTCACACCGGTTACACGGATGAGACACCAAGCCCCCAGACCTGCAGGTCCCTGGATTTTACTTAAAATCTCCCATCTGGGTTTTTTTTGGCATCGAGACAGTTGTTGATTTTTATGATTCTGTTTTTGTTTTTTAATTAAAATGTGTTTTTTAATAGAATAATTCCATTTTAACAATGCTTGCTTTGCTGTCTTGTGGTTCTTGGTGGGTGGAAAGCCAGGGTGGATAATTTGTAAATAAAATACGGCATCAATGCAATTAAAATCTTAGGACCAGCTGCAGTCCTGGATCCGGGGCAACGTGTCAGCCTGCGCCAGGTCCGTTTTCATATTCGACGAGATGGACAAGATGCACGCCGGGCTCATCGACTCCATCAAGCCTTTCCTGGACTACTACGAGGAGCTGGACGGCGTGTCTTACCGGAAAGCCATCTTCATCTTCCTCAGGTTAGGGGCAAAGTCTGGCTCAGGGGTGGAAAGTATTTCTTTACCCAGCGTGTAATTAATCTGTCGGACTCCTTGCCGCTGGATCTGGTGATGACATCTGGCCTAGAGGAAGGGGATTGGATAGATTGGTGGAGGAAAAGTCATCCATCACAAGTGAAAAAAGCCATGATGGGTCTGTGCAACCTCCTGGTGTTAGAAGGGAGTGGCACCAGGATGCAGGTTCTCTTGTGTGCTCCTAGAAGCACCTGGTGGGCCAGTGTGAGATGCAGCAAGCTGGATGGGCCTTTAGCTTGATCCATTAGGGCTTAGGGATGGAAAAGGCTTTCCAGGTTTGGATGCTGGTGGTATATTTCCAGCGTTAAGGAGGGATAAAGTTTGACTTTGTAGCCGCCGACATCCTGTGTTTGACCCTAGACTCCGCATCACAACTTCTCAATGCCAGGCGAGCAATAATGAATGATTAGTACCCTTCCGCTTTTCAGTCAAGAGTGACTCAAAGTGGCTTACAATTAAAATCCATCACAAAGTGGGTGTGATCCCTTCGACAGCACTCAGCCTGGCCAACCTGTGTGCACCCACAAAGACTTACAACCCAATCCTATCCACCCTTTCCTGGGAGCAAGCCCCAGGTTCTTTGTATATGCACACAGCACTTCCAAGACGGTCACAGAGTGCCACGGGGAGAGCAAAACTGGCAATTGGGACTTGCCCCATTGGAATCGAGCCTCCGCTCTGAACTTAGTAGACAGACTAAAGCAAACCCCTTCCTCTCAGGCTCAAGTCTTCCTCATCTGCAATGTGGGCGTAGCAAAACTTCCCTGCTTTGCCGACTTATAACGTGAAGCACTTTTCACACTGAGAAAGTGCTGAACAAATGTCATCTCTCAAGGATATTTGTATTGTGTTGGAGGGGGAAACAGGGTGGGTGGTGTTTGCAGCCTCGCTGTCAGCCAGAGAAAAGGTTCACAGTTATATAATAAACAGATCGGCTTGTTTATTTTTCCTGTCTGTTTTGTGATTAAAAACGACTTCGAAGCCTTCAAAAACAATAGCAGCTGCAGAAGTTTATTTTAAAACTATTTTTTTAAGAAACCACAGTCAGAGAGAGTCAGAGGCAGGTGTTGTTTTGAAACCTTTCTTTCAGTCGTCTAAAGCAGTGATTCTCAAGCTTTTAGCACAGGGACCCAGTTTTTTAGAATGAGAATCTGTCGGAACCCGCTGGAAATGATGTCATAACCAGAAGTGACGTCATCAAGCAGGGAAATTTTTAACAATCCTAGGCCGCAACCCTACCCACACTATCCTAAGAGTATGTTCCATTTGCTATCATTGTTAAAAGCATATGCACAATACCCTGTTAAAAGTACAGTTAAATAACATTCCCCAAATGCAGTCACATCCCATGGCAGCATCAAGTCTACTATATTAAAATAAAATATTGAAGTGAATGGGAACCCACCTGAAATTGGCTCGTGACCCACCTAGTGGATCCCAGCCCACAGTTTGGGAAACACTGGTTTAAAATAGTCTTTGAATAGTCTGATCCAGCAGGGCTGTTATAGTCTAGCTTAGGGCTGGCAAAGCACTAAGTGTCTAGGGCTGTCTGTTGCTGGAGATGCATTAACTGCTATGACATAGTGGCTAAGTGTATCTCCTCTGAAGTAAATGTAATTGTGTTTCATAGGGTTTACTCCCTTGTGAGTGTGTTTGAGATTGCTGGTTAACGAACTGAGCTTCGTTAGATTAGAACTTTCCCGGTTTGGCTATCACCTCTGCCATGAAGTCTCACCAGACGGTCTACTTCCTTTCAGCACCATTGGTGCTATGGAGATAATAATACTTTATTTAACAGAGTTGGTGTAAGGACAAAACCAAGCAACACACAATAGTGTCCTGAACACTCAGAATGCAGTATAAAAACTGTGATGAAGTTAGTCCGCTGGTTGGGGGTTATGGGAGGCCTGACACAGTCACAAGAGCTGCTTTTCCTGGATACACATGCCAACGGAAATCACATTGGGTCGTGCCGCAGAACTTTTCCACGAGGGATCCAGTAGCCGTTAGGGCTCTGTAGGATATTATTGGTAGCGTTAAGAATAAAAACAAAGCTGTATGTGTGATCCCCGTTTACAGAACGGTTTATATAGCTAAGTAAATAAATCACTGGTTCCCAGCCTGTGGTTCGGGGACCATAGGTGGGCCATGAGATCCTGAGAAGTGGTCTGCAAGATCAGAGAAATAAAGATCAGCTTTGATCACTTTAAGCATCTTGCCCTGAGCGAGCGATTCCCCCACGTACCACCAAAGAGAGTGAAGAACAGACTGTAGCCTTCAGTGAAGTGTCAGTTGCAGGTGTGGGCAATCCATTCGCTGCTCTCTCTGGTAGTTCATGGGTGGGCACTTGCTGGGAGATGCTTCCCCATGGACCACCAGAGAGAGCAGAGAACAGACCACTTGCAGCCACAGGTGGGAATGAAAGCAGCAACCCAGAAATGCTCTCTATAGTAATAAATCTCTAATAAATATTATCTAATTATTACACATTTAATTATATTTTTTTGTGGGTGGGGAAGGCGGTGTAGTCCATGTTAATTCCAGTTTTTGCCTCAATGGTCTACAAGCTCCTAAAGGTTGCGAACCACGGAAATAAATACCAAAATAGCTTCTATCAGCAACTTGCTCTGTGAAGGTCACGCTCTGGCCAAAGACTCCTCTCCTGTTTTCTCCAGCAACGCAGGGGCTGAAAAGATCACCGAAGTGGCGCTGGACTTCTGGAGGCGGGGAAAGAGTAGGGAAGAGCTGGGACTGCGAGATCTGGAGGCTTCGGTCTCTGTCTCTGTTTTCAATAACAAGAACAGTGAGTAACTCTGCTTCCATCGTGGACCTTAAGCTACAGCACATGTAGTAAAACATGCACATGAGGAGACTGTAACAGACCCACTCAGAACTAGCTTCAGACTACTGGCTTAATCTCCGTGACTGTGTGGAGATGCATCTCAGTTGTATTAAAATGGACAATGTCTCTTAGCTGTCCCCTTTGGTTCCTACCTGCTCTGAAACCTGGAAAGCCATCCCATCCTCCAGGTTATAACCATGGGGTTCCTGCCTCCCTCAAGAATGTTTTGTGCCCCTTCCTTGAGTCATCGGCTTTTATTTTACAAAAAACTGAGCAAGTTTCTAGTTCTTATGGGTTGGGGTGTAGAGGCAGCTTTCTGTCAGGTTGCTTAATTAAAGTTTTAACTGGTGTACAGCACAGTACTATGCCTGCCTGCTCAGAAGTCAGTGTCATTTATTTCAATGGGACTTACTCCCAGGTAAGCCCTTTACCTACCAGCCCTCTGGCACTTCCAGATGCAGCCACAAGAGGGCAGACTTCTCTGCTCCCTGTTTACCTGCCAGCCCTTTGGCACTTCCAGGTGCAGCCACAGGAGGGCAGACTTTTCCCTGCTCACTGTTTGCCTGCCAGCCCTTTGGCACTTCCAGGTGTGGCCACAGGAGGGCAGACTTTTCCCTGCTCCCTGCTTGCCTGCCAGCCCTTTGGCACTTCCAGGTGTGGCCACAGGAGGGCTGACTTTTCCCTGCTCCCTGTTTACCTGCCAGCCCTTTGGCACTTCCAGGTGTGGCTACAGGAGGGCAGACTTTTCCCTGCTCCCTGTTTGCCTGCCAGCCCTTTGGCACTTCCAGGTGCGGCCACAGGAGGGCAGACATTTCCCTGCTCCCTGTTTGCCTGCCAGCCTTTGGCACTTCCAGGTGCGGCCACAGGAGGGCAGACTTTTCCCTGCTCCCTGTTTGCCTGCCAGCCCTTTGGCACTTCCAGGTGCGGCCACAGGAGGGCAGACTTTTCCCTGCTCCCTGTTTGCCTGCCAGCCCTTTGGCACTTCCAGGTGTGGCCACAGGAGGGCAGACTTTTCCCTGCTCCCTGTTTGCCTGCCAGCCCTTTGGCACTTCCAGGTGTGGCCACAGGAGGGCAGACTTTTCCCTGCTCCCTGTTTACCTGCCAGCCCTTTGGCACTTCCAGGTGTGGCCACAGGAGGGCAGACTTTTCCCTGCTCCCTGTTTACCTGCCAGCCCTTTGGCACTTCCAGGTGTGGCCACAGGAGGGCAGACTTTTCCCTGCTCCCTTGTTTACCTGCCAGCCCTTTGGCACTTCCAGGTGCGGCCACAGGAGGGCAGACTTTTCCCTGCTCCCTGTTTGCCTGCCAGCCCTTTGACACTTCCAGGTGCGGCCACAGGAGGGCAGACTTTTCCCTGCTCCCTTGTTTACCTGCCAGCCCTTTGACACTTCCAGGTGCGGCCACAGGAGGGCAGACTTTTCCCTGCTCCCTTGTTTACCTGCCAGCCCTTTGGCACTTCCAGGTGCGGCCACAGGAGGGCAGACTTTTCCCTGCTCCCTGTTTGCCTGCCAGCCCTTTGGCACTTCCAGGTGCGGCCACAGGAGGGCAGACTTTTCCCTGCTCCCTGTTTACCTGCCAGCCCTTTGGCACTTCCAGGTGTGGCCACAGGAGGGCAGACTTTTCCCTGCTCCCTGTTTGCCTCCCAGCCCTTTGGCACTTCCAGGTGTGGCCACAGGAGGGCAGACTTTTCCCTGCTCCCTGTTTGCCTGCCAGCCCTCTGGCACTTCCAGTCGCAGCCACAAGAGGGCAGACCTTTCCCTGCTCCCTGTTTGCCTGCCAGCCCTTTGACACTTCCAGTCGCAGCCACAAGAGGGCAGACTTTTCCCTGCTCCCTGTTTGCCTGCCAGCCCTTTGGCACTTCCAGGTGCAGCCACAGGAGGGCAGACTTTTCCCTGCTCCCTTGTTTACCTGCCAGCCCTCTGGCACTTCCAGTCGCAGCCACAAGAGGGCAGACTTTTCCCTGCTCCCTGTTTGCCTGCCAGCCCTTTGACACTTCCAGTCGCAGCCACAAGAGGGCAGACTTTTCCCTGCTCCCTGTTTGCCTGCCAGCCCTTTGGCACTTCCAGGTGCAGCCACAGGAGGGCAGACTTTTCCCTGCTCCCTTGTTTACCTGCCAGCCCTCTGGCACTTCCAGTCGCAGCCACAAGAGGGCAGACCTTTCCCTGCTCCCTGTTTGCCTGCCAGCCCTTTGACACTTCCAGTCGCGGCCACAAGAGGGCAGACTTTTCCCTGCTCCCTGTTTGCCTGCCAGCCCTTTGGCACTTCCAGGTGCGGCCACAGGAGGGCAGACTTTTCCCTGCTCCCTGTTTGCCTGCCAGCCCTTTGGCACTTCCAGGTGTGGCCACAGGAGGGCAGACTTTTCCCTGCTCCCTGTTTACCTGCCAGCCCTTTGGCACTTCCAGGTGCGGCCACAGGAGGGCAGACTTTTCCCTGCTCACTGTTTGCCTGCCAGCCCTTTGGCACTTCCAGGTGCGGCCACAGGAGGGCAGACTTTTCCCTGCTCACTGTTTGCCTGCCAGCCCTTTGGCACTTCCAGGTGCGGCCACAGGAGGGCAGACATTTCCCTGCTCACTGTTTGCCTGCCAGCCCTTTGGCACTTCCAGGTGTGGCCACAGGAGGGCAGACTTTTCCCTGCTCCCTGTTTGCCTGCCAGCCCTTTGACACTTCCAGGTGTGGCCACAGGAGGGCAGACTTTTCCCTGCTCCCTGTTTACCTGCCAGCCCTTTGGCACTTCCAGGTGCAGCCTTAACTACTTTAATAATAATCCCTCCCCTTTCATTATTTTCCCAGGTGGATTTTGGCACAGCAGCCTGATTGACAGAAACCTGATCGACTACTTTGTCCCTTTCCTGCCCCTGGAGTACAAGCATGTGAAAATGTGTATCCGGGTGGAACTGGAGTCCCGGGGCTATATGGCTGACGAAGACATTGTGGACCGGGTGGCCAGCGAGATGACTTACTTCCCGAAAGAGGAGCGGATCTATTCTGATAAAGGGTGCAAGACCGTGTACACCAAGCTAGATTTTTACTATGACCTGTAATGATTCTTTTATGGCGACTTAAATCTTGCCAGAAAATGAGCCCAATCACCGAGCTTGGAGGTGCTGATCGTTGTTTTCCAATTTCTTGAAGAAAATGTTTACAATGGGGGCAATTCATTGGGGTTTTGGATGGGGGTGGGGAAAAGGGGTGGGTTTGTGACTCTCTAGCTGCAAAATGATCTCAGACTTGTGGCTGAGAAAGAAAATAGACCCACCAGTTGGCCCACTTGTTTCACAGCGTGATCTAATAATGCCTGCACTGTGAAGCAATCATGGTCCCAGCTATGTGGGTGATATGGTAATATGGCCCAGTAATAGGGGCTAGTGGTATGTGTGAAGGGTCTCTGATCAGTCCTAGGTTGTGGCCGGCGTATACGTCTTAAGGAAAGAATTGTGACTTGTTGAGAAATGAAGGAATGCTCTTGAACTTGTTTGGGGAGTGGTTTTCAAACTCTCTTGTTCCTGGAAGCTGCCGGGGGGTTCCTCCTTGGGATCTCCCATGAAGCGATGGAGAATCTTCCATGAAATTGAGCTTGGCTGCAACCACCTGTCTTTTCTCCCCCTCTCCCCAATCAACAGCCATTTGCAGAACAGTGTTAAGCATGCTCCCTACTCGGGAGGGGGTGGTAACAGCCTCAGCCTCTAGGATATCCCTCTAGGATACTAGGATATCCCTCTAGGGATACTAGGAGATACTAGGGATACTAGGAGTATCCCTCTAGGATACTCCTCTAGGATACTCCCAGAATCCTTTGCAGTGCACAGGGCTTCTGTAGAGAACGTGCAAGAGTCTGTCAGCGGACCTGATTCCCTGAGAATATGGAATGGGAGGGGGGAATTGAAGCTTTACCAGAACTCTGATGAGAGATTAATATTAAAATAAAGCTTTGTACAGAAGAATCAATGGAGGGGAAAAGTATGTGTCCCCCCCCCCCCCCCGCCAAGTAGCCAAAAAATGCTAGCACACCTGTTGGAATTGAAATCTGCAGCAATGCTGTGACTGAGAGCTGGCTTTTCTGGGCCTGTGTTTCCCCCAGTATTGCAAAAGCAGAACTTGGAATAAATTCTAGAACTAGAATTTAAAGCAAGGATGGTTGGATCTGGGCAGCCGCTGCCGAGCCAATGGGATGGGGTGGTGTGGAGCATCTGAGACATTCTAACCCTCTAATCTTTTCTCCTGCAGTGAGCACCCACTGGTTTTCTCCCCCCCCATTTAGGTTCAAAAAGGGACAGCTGATGCACTAGTCCACACCCTCCCACTCTGTGTCCCCCTTATCAAAATCAGAGCTGGAAGAGGTGGTGAACAGCAGATAAGGGGACGTGGCATTTGCCCCAAAGCGTTCTTGGGTGGGCCCCAATTTAAAATGCCACTGCTTGTAAAATAACCACTTCAGAGCCCAATTGTCCATTAGGAAGAATGCGATGTTTGCTGCTGATGGTGCAAGCTCTGCTTCCTGTCCCCCAAGCTTCCTCCGTCCTGTGGCTGAACTTGAACCCCCAAGCCTTAGCTCCATGTCGCCATTTGCCGTTTCAGCAGCTGGCGGGGGAGGACTCACAGCCCGGCTCAGTTTAGCCATCACACTGAACCACGAAGGAGGAAAGCTCCGTTACGGCTTGGCAACAACATCCAAACGGCCAAAGCGGAGATTATAGGTACAGTTATTTCTCCCCCTCCTGAGGTTGCTGCACCCTGGGGACGAGAGCATACAGGAAGGCATCTCCCTACTGGGGGGGGGGTTAACAACCTCAGCCGTTGCTCTAGGATACTCCCAGAATCCTTTGCAGTGCACAGGGCTTCTGTAGAGGCCCACGGCAGGCGTTTCCTATGTGGAAACTCAAATCACTCTGAGATTTCCAGTGGTCAGTTGCACGAGCAAGCTCAACAGGAGCTAAACACTGGCTGGCTGGTTTTCCTTATGCCTTTTCAGTTTCTCAGCTAATTATTTTTTTTTTTTGTACATTTGTAAATAAACCTTTTGGTAAACTTCCCCTTTCTCAGCCTCCATTTGCGGCTTCTCTGTTTTGTGCACGTCGACATCTGCGGCGCCGGAAGGACCCAGAATGCTCAGGGAGGCTGGGCTTCTCGGTGCGTAACCAGAATTTAGTCTCAAATTCTATTGCATGGACTTGTAGCATTATTTTTTTTCCCCCTCTTGCAGGTAGAAGCATAGAATGCTCAAGTTAGGGGCACCTGTGAGGCCATCCAGTCCACCCTCAGCGCAGGCAACGACCGTATCCAGTGAGTGAGCTCTACACCAGCAAGTTGCCGTTACTGGTAGAGAAACCCCCCCAAAGTTCTAGAGAGGTTAGCAGGTGAGAAATAAGCTTTTGGATGAATTAATAAGAATACTTAAGATATTCTTTCACAGAGCAGAAGAGTTGGGTCCAATTCGCTGTAGTAAAGCCTACTGAGTTTAGTGTCCATACTTACATGATACCCTGCCTTTCTGAGCCGAAGGGCACTGTAATTCAACTGACTGCTTATGAGTTAAAACAAATTGGCAGTAAAGAAAGTCTGGAGTAAAAAAAAGTAGTAACAACAGCAAGATAAAGGAGTACAGATGAAAATGTTTATTGCAGCTGCTTGTAAGAATGAGATTTAATTCACAAAATATTTTAGACAGCAGGGTTGGTTCAAAAGACAAACACAACGTCCAGGATTTAATCTGTCCGCAGACTGTAGCAACAGTGACCCAAGGCCACAGGGCAAGAGTGACACAGGAACCTGCTCATATGCCCAGTCCTGTCATCCATGTAGCAAACTATTGTTCCACCACAACTCTGACATGAGCGTACAGGACCCACACCGACAACTTAAATTCTCGTGGTAATTTTTCTTTGGTGCCTTATCTTACAAGCCTAATCTCATGGGTTGAAAAAGTTAAATTACCCCTTATCACCTCTGTGTGGTTGTGCATTTACAAAAACACAACAACAACAAAACTCAACAGGAATTTCATGGCGCGGGGGGCACATTCACATTAACCTTCAGATAAAGGCACTTTTGATCACACAACACAGATGAACTGGAGAGGGTGGGCTAGTGTCACTCTCCTTCACACTTCCTCTTCGAATCCAGGAAGCAGGAGGGGGGGGGCAGCAGGGGATTGTCCACCATTGGCTAAGGAGGAAGGCGGCAGGCCCTCTCACACATGAGGAGGTTTGCAACTATCAGCCCCCACCCTTTGACCTGGCTACAGAGCTGAATTTGGCACTACAAAGACTCACTTGAGACGTCCTCTTTGGGATTTCTTGACGCACTGCTGAAAAAAAACACAGCCACTCAACCTAAGACAGGTAGATATCTGTCAGGTGCAAGCACTCACTGAAAAGAATAATGCTTACGAAACCTAAAAAATTATATATGAAAGCGGGAGCAGAATGGAAGAAATGTTATTCTTCCCCCTCCATCCTCCCTTCAGTGGTTTAACTGTACTTGATCATCCCTAATGACTTCATTCTCAAGGTATTAAAAATATATGCTATTTAAAATTAGTTGCATTTAAAAAAAATGGTCACTTGTCAGGGCCAAGAGACTATACCCGAGAGGTGAAGAACCATTTCAGGCCTCCCTAATGGATACAGTTGGCATAACTGATTCCCAGGGTAGACAAGCTGTGACAGTGACAAGCAATCACAAAATTTCTCTTTCGATATGGCAACACACACAAGCCAAAGAAAGCTGTAACAGTCTAATCCAGGGGTTCCCAAAGCGTACGTCACAGCCCACTCACGGGGCGCCATGAGATGTCCCCAGTGGCCCCTCCTACCTGTTTCACCGGATGCTGCCATCTTGAATCCTGCAGAATCCAAGATGGTGGTGGCGCCCAAATCACAAGATTTGGGTGCCACTATCTTGGATCTCACAAAGTGTCTCAAGATTTGGGTGCTGCCATCTTGGATGTCGCAAGATTTCATGAGATTCAAGATGGCAGCACCCGGTGGAGCCAGGAAGAAGAGGCTGAGGGGGGGGCGTCGTGACCCACGTAAGTTTGGGAACCGCTGGTCTCTTGGAAACGTTCCCAGCTCAAGGGGCGTAACTGCACCAAATCCCTGTGGGACTCCAGTTTGTCTCGAGGAAGTCACTGATGGTTGGGATAACAGAAGATGGAGGAGAGCGTAATTTTGTCATGCATGGACTACTTTCCCTGAGCTCAGCCGAACGTCGCCCACACCATTACGGCAGGGGGCGCAGTAACGACATCCTATAAACCAACAGCCTGCTCTTCCGTCCCCGGAAAGCTGGCCACAGAAGCAGTTATGCAGGAGGAGAAATGGAAGGAGCCAGCAACAACCTGAGCAAATCTATACGCTGGGGGCTACCTTGTTGATCTCAAGACACTCCACTGTGGATCCCAAAGTTCCCACACAGATACTTGGCGGGGGGAAGGATTGCCTAATAGATTTGGCAGCCTACTTTCTTGTCTGAGTTTTTGCCATCAAGCAGGAATGGGAGACGAGAAGTCACCTATCCTACCTCTGTTCAAGGCAATCCTTCAATGATGGCACCCGCGGAGAAAACAAGAGTGGCCATAAAACCCCAACAACTCCATCATCTCTAATTGGGGCCCCAACCTATTAAAAAGTGCACAATCAGGAGTTTTTAAAAAGTGCTTGGGAGAAGAGGCGGTTTCTAAGTCTTCCTCGTCAACCCCATTTTCCCAAGCTTAGCGTTGTCAGAACACTTCAGAAGAAGTCCACTTTTGTCTGTACGGTCTTGCAGCCTTTGTCCGAGTAGATCCGGACATCTTTCGGGAAGAAGGTCATCTCGTCAGCCACTTTCTGAACCACCGACTCGTCGACCGAGTTCCCGCGGGACTTGATTTCTGCCCTGATGCACATTTTCACGTGCTTGTACTCCAGGGGGAGAAAAGGCACAAAGTAGTCTATGAGGTTTCGGTCAATCAGGCTGCTGTGCCAGAGGCCACCTGGGGAATGGCAGAATTGAGGATGTTAGAAGGAGAAAGACGGAGGTCATGCAGGCTTGTCCACTGCTGCTCGCCTAGGGCGAGTTAAGCAGTTAAGGTGATCAAGGAGAGCTGATCTGTTTTCCTGGACTTCCTTCCTTCCAGTCACAACTGGGTAGTGTTCTGAGGTGCAGGGAGGCCGCATGTGGCCTCCTTGGGCTGGACGTGACCAAAAGTCACTTCTGGTCTTGTCCAAGAGGTGTATTGAGGCCCTCCAGCCGTGGATTTCATTGTCCACGCGGAGGGGAACAGATCCTCCATGGACACCAACAGCTCACTGTATTATAAATGTACAAAGAATCTTCTTGATGATACACCACCACCACCCCCCGCAAAAGCTACTCACTGTTCTTATTGTTGAAAACACCTATAGACAGGACTGGTTCCAGGTCTTTGAGCTGAATCTCTTCCCGGGCCCGTCCACTCTTCCAGAAGTCCAAGGTCACTTTGGTAATGAGGTCCCCCCCTGCATTACTGTCAAGAAACAGAGAGAGTGTGGCATTAAAGCCCATTTCTGCCCAGCCCACAGATGAACACATCTGATCCCTGTTGTGTACACGCAACGTTGGGCAGACATGGCTTCACAAGCCGTGATCTTCATCACCTTTGGAGATCGCTTTGTCTTCATTTCTCCTAACACAGCAAGAAGTGTACTTTTAGTTTCTTTTGTCTGAAAAGTGTATACACCCTCGTCTGGGTTTGCGACGTCACAGCTGCCGGCCAATGAGGACAGTGCACAGCCAGCGAAGGCTGCGAGGACGCCCAGTCCTTGATCCTGGAGGGCAGGCTGTTTGAGAAGCAAGCGGGCTTCCACCCTATGTTTTTACGTGTGCCGAAGAGGCTACCCACCTGAGAAAGATAAAGATGGCTCTTCGGTAGGATATGCCATCGATCTGCTCGTAGTAGTCGAGGAACGGCTTGATGGCGTCAATCAGCCCAGGGTGCAGCTTATCCATTTCGTCAAATATGAAGACAGACCGGGCGCAGGCAGTCACGTTACCCCGGATCCACTTCTGCAGTTGGTCCTGGGTCAAAACAGGGCAGAGAAGCAAGGTTAGTTATACCGCTCTGATGGAGCAGAGCGAACTACAATTCAGGGTGCCCGCGGTTTGAATCCCACTGCTGACACCCGTTTGCTAGGTGGCCTGAAGCAAACCACTCCTCCTCACCCAGCCGGCAAAAAAGCTGCGGGCAAAGACAACTCAAACTTCGTCCCTCCTTAACGCTGGAGCAAAGAAATGTAGCACTAGCATCCAAACCTGGAAAGCCTTTTCCACCCTTAAGAACGTAAGCCCTACTGGATCAACCAAAGGCCCATCTAGTCCAGCTTCCTGTATCTCACAGCGGCCCACCAAATGTCCCAGGGAGCGCACCAGATAACGAGAGACCTGCAAGGCTTCCTGGGAATTGTAGTTAAGAACATAAGAACAGCCCCACTGGATCAACCAAAGGCCCATCTAGTCCAGCTTCCTGTATCTCACAGCGGCCCACCAAATGCCCCAGGGAGCACACCAGATCACAAGAGACCTGCAAGGCTTCCTGGGAATTGTAGTTAAGAACATAAGAACAGCCCCACTGGATCAACCAAAGGCCCATCTAGTCCAGCTTCCTGTATCTCACAGCGGCCCACCAAATGCCCCAGGGAGCACACCAGATCACAAGAGACCTGCAAGGCTTCCTGGGAATTGTAGTTAAGAACATAAGAACAGCCCCACTGGATCAGGCCATAGGCCCATCTAGTCCAGCTTCCTGCATCTCACACTGGCCCCCCCAGGTGCCTCTGGGAACAAAGACACCTGCATCCTGGCATTCTGAGGTGGCCTACTTCTAAAACCAGGAGTTTGCACAGACCCATCATGACTTGTAACCTGGGATGGACTTTTCCCTCCATCAGTCTGTCCAATTCGCTATGAAAGGCAGCTAGGCTAGATGCCATCACCACATCCTGTGGCTAGGAGTTCCACAGATGACTTCCATGCCAGGTAAAGGCATTTTTTTCTTCTTCTTCCACCTCCTCACCTTATACAGCTGGACCTGGTGATCGTGCGGAAAGTGCAGCGTGGCCAGGAAGAGGTGGACGTATTTGCTCTTCAGCCCGGCCCGGTGGATGTTCTCGGCCACGATTTGGCTCACAAAGTTTTTGCCCGTCCCCGCCCAGCCGTGCAGGGAGAGGGTGAGGGGCTTCTTCGGGTTGGGGTTGTTGACAAAGCCGGTGATGGCTTTCAGGATGACTTCCTTGGCCAGGTGCTGCCCGAAGAGTTTCTCATCCAGGGACAGTTTGAGGGCTGAGCCGGAGGCGGGAGAGAAAAAGAAACCAAAAGGGAGAGTTATTTTGGAGGCTGACCAAGCAGGAAGTTCCCCAAAAAGGGATGTTGAGGAGGCGGAGGAGGGTTATTGATTGTGGGGAACTCCACAGGGTACAAAGACAACAAATATTTGCTCCCAAACTCTTATCAGGAACGCGCATCTACGCTTGGCGGTCTCTGCAACCTGTTTCTTGGCTCAGTGCCTTCTGCTGGCCCAGAAGGCCCAGCCTCTGTCCCCCTGCATAGTACTGATTCCCCTGCACCAGAACCAGCTCTGTTGGGCCAACTGCTGCAAGAGCTGCCCCTGCTAACTTTGGCCCTCCCTTGCACCAACTGGTCTCTCTTGCCCAGAACCAGGACCACCTTCTGGGCCAGCCTCAGCCACTGATTCTCCTCCTCTAAATCCCCCCTCCTTCCCCTCCCCCCCCCCCGCATAGTACTGATCCCCCTGCACCAGAACCAGCCCTGTTGGGCCAACTTCTGCAAGTGCTTCCCCTGCTGACTTTAACCCTTCCTTGCCCCCCCCAGCTCCACCCCAGAACCAGATGCAATTCTGTTGGGCCAACTGCTGCAAGAGCTGCCCCTGCTAACTTTGGCCCTCCCTTGCACCAACTGGTCTCTCTTGCCCAGAACCAGGACTGCCTTCTGGGCCAGCCTCAGCCACTGATTCTGCTCCTCTAAATCCCCCCTCCTTCCCCCTGCAATTCCCTTGCCCCAGAACCAGAACCAGCCCTGTTGGGCCAACTTCTGCAAGTGCTTCCCCTGCTTTAACTTTAACCCTTCCTTGCCCCCCCCCAGCTCCACCCAGAACCCCATGCAATCCTGTTGGGCCCACTCCTGCTTACTTTGGCCCTCCCTTGCCCCAGCTGGCCCCCCTTCCCCACGACCAGGACCCCCTCCAGGGCCAGCCTCGACCCCTGCTGCCTCTCCCCAACCCCTCCGTCCCTGTGCCCGGTTCTGATTCCCTTGCACGGGCTGCACCCCAGAAGCAGATGCAACGCAGCGTCTTTGCAGCAGCCCCCGCCCTCTGCACGGCCCCGATCCCTGCCCCGGTACCGGTGGCGTTGGGCCGGTCCTGCTCCTGCGGGCAGCACTCCACGAAGGCGCAGTAGAAGCGCGGGGAGGAGAGGTAGCCGGTGAGCGCAGAGGCGGCCCCGATGGCGATGCCCACGCTGATGGGCTCCAGCGCGGCCCCGAGCCGCAGGGGGCCCCCCACGGCCAGCAGCAGCGGCAGCACCAGCGCCAGCTGCATGGCCGACGCGCCCGGGGCCGCCCAGCGCATCCCCGGCAGCCTGGGAAGCGCCTCTGCACTCTGCGCACTACAACCCCCAGCAGCCCCCGCGCCCGCTTCCGCCAGCTGGCCACGTTGGGAAAGGGGAGCCTCCCAGCCGCGCTTCCGCCCTGACTTGTCGCCAGCGCTGTTAAGGGCGGAAGAGCCTTCCCTGCTGAGGCTTCCCTGGCTGGCTAGGGCAGAGTGCCAAAGGCTGCAGGCTTGCACACCCCTTCCTGGGAGTAAGCCCCACTGAATACAGTGGGGTTTACTTCTGAGTAAGACACTCATTCATTGGTTGGAGAAATTTACTTACTCCTGGGTAAGACAAGCATAGAAAGCTTGAGCTGGGGTACTTAGAGGTCATCTAGTCCAACCCTCTGCCACTGGGGTACCAAGGTAATTTGGCACCTGGGGCCCACACACACACATACTTTGTAAGTGTGTGAGCTGCAATGTGGAGAGACTCGGGGCCCGATCCTGTCCAACTTTCCAGCGTCGGTGCAGCCGCGATGCAGCCCCAAGTTAAGAGCACAAACATTGCCCTTATCTTGAGGAGGCGTCTGTGACGCCCTGACCCTCCCCTCCACTGCAGGACGCAGCACACGCCAACTGGGGCAAAGCGCAGCGGGCACGCTCCAGCACGGGACTGAGGTTATGTCAACCGTGCCGTCCCAAAGCAAACGTTGAGAAAGCCCAAAGTCAACATTGGGAAGTGGTGACATGGCATTTTAACCCATCTAAATACTACAAACGTAAAAGCTGACCTGCAAGAAATGCGGCTTCTGGCTCCTATGAGAGACTGAGGGCCCCATGCTATCCCACTTTCCAGGGCCAGTGCAGCTGCAGTTGCAGCCCAGAGGCTAGAGAGCAAATGTTTCCTTGCCTTCTGGAGGCCTCCACATCTACCCTCCCACTACAGGATGCAGCACACACCCCATTGGCCTG
>NC_089836.1:3134622-3162431 GCF_035046505.1 Tiliqua scincoides
CTGGGATGCACTGGAGCTGGGGTGGAGGAGGGGACAACTTACACTTACCTTCAATGGTTGGCAACCTTCAGTCTCGAAAGACTATGGTCTAAGCCTACAGCACCTGGTATTCCCAGGCGGTCTCCCATCCAAGTACTAACCAGGCCTGACCCTGCTTAGCTTCTGAGATCATGGTATAAGCCTACAGCACCCAGTATTCCCAGGTGGTCTCCCATCCAAGTACTAACCAGGCCTGACCCTGCTTAGCTTCCGAGATCATGGTCTAAGCCTACAGCACCTGGTATTCCCAGGCGGTCTCCCATCCAAGTACTAACCAGGCCTGACCCTGCTTAGCTTCCAAGATCAGACACGATTGGGCATGTGCAATTCTATTGAGCAAAAAGCAAGGCTCTCACTCTCTGCAAGGGGCTGAACTTTGGCTCTGCTCCCTTCCAGCACCTCAGACAGCTCCTGCCTCTAGGGCTGCAGTCCTGTGTACCTGCTTTCTTGAGTGTAAGCCCTTGACATAGACCTCTTGTGTGGTGTGGTTAGTGAAGGTGTTGTCTCCAAAGGAGGCACTGCTCAGGACTTATAGTTTAAGAAACGGGTTCAGAGAGGGCCAGGAAGATGGTCACTGAAAGATTGAAGGAACCGGAGATGTTTAGCAGGGAGTGGAAACTATTGAGATGGGGTTTGACATCATGCTTACATCCCTAAAGGGTGAAGTTTTGTTCTCAGCTGCTTTGGAGGGCTGGAATTGATCAAATAGGTCTCTGTTGCAGGAGGGTAGATTTTGGTCCACAGTTGGGAGGGGATTTGTAATGGTGAGAGCAGTGGGCAATAGAATCAAGTACCTGAGGTCTGGTTGCCTTGTTGGAGGTCTTCAAGAGGCCATCTCTCTGGGATGTTCTGGTACTGGATTCCCTGCAGTGAGCTGTGCATTGATGGCTCAACACAGGGTGTCAAATATACGACCTGCAGGCTGGACGTGGCCCACGGTGGTTGGTTGGCAACCTTCAGTCTCGAAAGACTATGGTATAAGCCTACAGCACCCGGTATTCCCAGGTGGTCTCCCATCCGAGTATTAACCAGGTCTGACCCTGCTTAGCTTCCAAGATCAGAGGAGATCAAGCATGTGCAGGGTAACAGTTATCTGGCCTTCAGGCTGTCCCAGCGCCATCATCGGTTGTTTTCCACTTTCACAGGATGTGGGGATGGCACCTTGAGGCTTAGATGCCTTTAAAAGGGGATTGAACAGATTAATGGAGGAAACGTTCATCACAGCTTACCAGCCATGTTGGGTATCTGCAACCTCCTTGTTTTAGCAGTTGGCTCTCTGAATGCCAGATGCAAGGGAGGGCACCAGGATGCAGGTCTGTTGTTGTTTTGTGTGCTCCTTGGGGCATCTGGTGGGTCACTGCGAGATCCAGGAAGCTGGACTGGATGGGCCTTTAGCCTGATCAAGCAGGACTCTTATGAAGGAAAGTGAGAGATGCAATATGACCAAATCTCTGCCATTATCGCGTGCCATGGACTTTGGAGGTTGCCATGGGCTCTTGGTGAGTGCTTGCTAGCTCAGTTGATTGAGACCTGCTTGGGGAGGGAGTTTCAGGTTGCAAGAAAAGTGATATGGAGCCTCTCGGCAATCGGATCGCATCACCTGAGCTCCCATGCAAATGAATTTGATGTCTCCGTGCCTTGCAAACTGTTACCCCAGTGCAGGGCATGCAAACTTGCCTAGATGCAGAATGACAAGGTAGGATGGCAAGAGTGGCTGAATGAGTTGGGGGTCTGAGATATGGGGGGAGGAGTGGGAAGCAAAAAATCAATTGAGGTGGGACAATCAGGGTTGTGTCATTTTGCTGCCTGAGGTGGAGTGTGAAATTGTACTCTTTCTCTCCTCTCCCTTTCCTCTGTTTTGGGCACAGCTGGGTAGCAGCTTTGGAGGCTTTCAGACGGTGGTCTTGCCATCCCTCTCTTGAGATGCCTCCAGGGATCAAACCTGGGGTTTACTGTGTTCAAAGCTGGTGCTTCCTCGCTAAGCAATGGAATCGGCGAAATTCAATTCATGGAAGCCCATTAAAGGCTTGTCAACCAATGTGTCTGTCTCTGGCACCAAAAAGGCTTCCAGTTGAGAGCTAGAGTGGTGTCATGGTTTAGGTGATACACCTGGAAGAGCCAGGGTCAAATTCCCCTCTTGGCCACCAAGCTTCCTGGGTGACCTTGGGGCCAGTCACTCTCAGTGTCTCCTATCTCACAGGTTTGTCGTGAGGACAAAAGGAGGAGAGAAACTATGTACACTACCCTGAGCCCCTTGGAGGGAGTGTGATATGAAAATGGGGAAAATAAAAACCTGAGGGCTCTATCTCTCCAGCATTGCTCAGCCCCCTAAAAGGAGAGCAGATGGTATGTTGCATGACAGAGAGGCCTTTTTGGAGCGGTCCTTCCTGACCTCCCTGCTTCAGCAGGAGAGATCCCCTCCATGTGGTTTTGATCATGTAGCTTTGGGTCTCAGGAAGAGGCGTCCACAGACAAGCAGAAAATCACCATTCACGTCTCTAGATACTCACAATCGCTTCCTTGTTTTGACAGATCGGGACAAGTTGCCTTCAGAGTGAGGCCTGGGCCTCGTGGAAGCTACATGAACCGTGAGGAGGGCTGTTGACGGAGGTGAGTCCATCTTCACCCCATCCGGTATCTAATTCCGGCTGTTGGAGGACCGTTCTATCAGCCCTGGTCAACCGAGCGAGGAGGTGCTTCCACCGAGCCAGCAAGGAAAGAGTTCAGGGTTGGCCAACCGTTGGGACTTGCCTGGAGTTGCCAGGAATTGGCATTGCCTCCAAGCGAACTGGAGATTTTAAGAGGCTTTAGGAATTCCCAGTGTTACATCACACGGGGAAAAAATTACATTTCCAGGAAGAGCTTCAGACAGACTTGGCAACCGTAGCTAAGGTTGGATTTCACAAGTGCAGTCCTTCCAGTCCCAGAAGGAAAACGGAGGTGACGGCTTTGATTGCACAGAGTTTTGAGTGTGGAGGCAACGTTGAGAACCTTATCTGGTCTGTGTTGTCGGCTCTAGAGGTCCCAGGAGGCCGTCTGGCCAAACCATGGGCAGTGCTGTGTGTTCCCCCCTGGTGGACATCTGGGGCATAACCCCCAAACCGAGAGCCCCTGACTCTTTGGAACTCTCCCATTTCCCAAGGCCCGACCACACGCTTCCCAGTCTGCATCCAGTGGGCCTCATGGACCGCCTGTTCCAAACACCGAGATCCGTGGCGAAGATGTTTCCGTGACGGTCTCTTCTCCAGAGGTTAGCTCTGGAATGCTTCAGTTGCAGGCCTAGAAAGCAGAACCTACATTGCTGGGTTGATGCATGGAGAGCGCTTCTTGGTTTCTCCAGCAGGTGGCTGGAGTGGTATAAGCTCCCCATTTAGAGTGGCGTAAGCGGCTAAGGAACTAGGGCAGGCCTCTGCCACTCACAGAGGTAGCAGAAGCGCAAACTGACAGCTGCAGCGTGTGGTGCTCGGAGCGCAGGGAAGGACGCCAACAAAAGGAGACAAGACTCAGGGAAGTCCCAGCACCAGAGTCTCTACAGGCATATTTACAAGCAGAAGGCAGTTCCGGAAATTGACAAGCAGAGGCAGTCCAGCAAGCAGTCAGCAAATCGGGTGTCAGTCCAGCAGAGATTCATGCAGCAACTTGCTCCTACAACCCACACAGTGGAGTGTGCTTGTTGGACAGTTATACTCCTGTCAGCCAATGGGAATGGCCGTGACCTCATCACTGAGGACTGTCACAGCATCATCCTGGGCAGGGATTACATCAGCGTTTCCCATCTCTCCTTGTTCTGTGCAGTGATTCGGCACTGTGCCCTGATCGGCCCTTGTCCTGATCGGCACTGTGTCCTGATCGGCACACCTGTTGTCTGACAGGTGTGCTTACATGTGTGTTGCTTACACGCAACAACAGTGGCCTTATCCAGCCACCAAATTGCCTTACCGTATGGGCCACATTTACCCCTGGGGGCTGGGGGATAAGAATAGGCCCTCAGTTTGGCTGCGCTTGTCGCAAGTGGCGACCAAACAGGTAGATGGGACTCGTCAGCCTGGGAAGGCAGCTCATCTGAGAGAAGGAAAGCTCTGATCCCAAACCTCCACTGCCTTGTGGCTACATCCAGTTGTGGAAAAGGCTTCAGGAGTCAATCTCGAGGCAAAATCCAGAGCCGGAGTCCCTGAGGCAGTTCATGGCTGAACACAGTCTCGTTCTGGCAACTCCTGCGACGCTGCTGGAACCAACCGTATTGGCTTCTGCCTTTCCATTGGACCATTTCAGCGATTTGGAGAGGGGGGATTTGCTGCATGGGTAACAGCCTATCCTCCATACCTTCTTTACCCAGGCTTTGCGCACTGGAGAGGACACTGTTCCAGAACCACTGTTCAGAGAGCGATACCATAGTCTTCCGAGACTGAAGGATGCCAACATGATGGGCCACAGACTGTAACGGCACCGGTAAATGGCATTTCTAATGCCCCTGTGGGAGCCTCACTCACGCCGTCGATAGCTTCTATACGCTGCCATTCTCTTCTACAACAGATCATCCATTTGGTTAGTGATCTACGGGAAACGTCAGCGTCTTACTGTTCCAAACCAGGCTCATCAGCCGTGCTGTGGCAAACGGCAGGCTGAGCATTAAGCGGTCCTTTGCTGTTCTGCGCGTAGCGCACCTGTCTGTGTGCTAAGAACAGGGTATGTTTCCTTCTTCCTAGATCAACCCCATGGCCCCTTGATATGCAACATTGGGGGCCCTCGTGCCCGCCTTTGCACCAGAGCTCCCAGCAATGTGGCACCGCCAGTACTGTCTTTCCCTGGGAATGTGCCCCATTGAACACTATGAGGCTGTTTCTGAGTAAATATAGACAGCTCCCCCCTAGTAAGACTCACCCCCCTAGTAAGCCACTGAAGGCTTCACAGCAAGGGATTATTACAGCAGTGATTTTCCAACCTTTTTGCGTCTTATGGCCCACTGACAAGGTGCTAAAATGGTCATAGCCCATCTCAGTTTTTGGATCATCAACAAAGCACAGCGCACTGCTGACAGGGGACGGAGACGGACGGACCCCCTCACATTTGGAGTTGGACTCGGACGGCTTGCCTCTAACTCTGTGTTTCCGGGTCCGGGGATGCAGCTGGGAGCCAAGCCTGCCTCCCGGCTCCAGAAGGTCACATGGGGGAAGTCATCCAAAAAAAATGAGGCTCACATTCCTCGTGGAAACCGAGGCATGACGCCCAGAGGCTAATGACTGCAATCTGCAGTGCTTCCAGAGGGGAATGTCAGATATTCCCACTTTCCCTCTTTTGTTGGGAAAGTCCATTTTTCCTGGGCCCTCTCCAGTAAATCAATGCTTATTTTTTTTTTCCTGGTCATGCCAGGCTTAAAGGGGTTCCGGTGCCAACTTGCTTTTCTGCCCTGGAGCTCCAGGGACATCCAGACTTTGTTGCTGTGAGTTGCTGTGTTGCTTCTGCAGGGTTTCACTGTCCTTACCTGCTCTCTCCCTTTGAGCACACCTCAAATGTGCTAACCTGAGCGCGAAGTCATCACCTGGGATTCTACCTGCCTCTTCAGGTAAGTTCTGAACTGTTGATAGCCCAGTGCAGGTCAGTTTAAGATTTCAGAGGGATTTTCCTCCCCCATCATACCCGGAGATGTCCCCCCAAGGGGGAGGGGTTTGAACCTGGGAATGTTCTATGCGCTAAGCACCTGCTCAGCTAGCTAGCAAGTGTGTTCCATGAAGAGTTCTTGTGTTCAAGCACATCTTTGTGCAAGAGAAGCATCATCACCTTCTTCGCTCCTGCTATTTTCAGAAGTGTGGGGTTCAGCATGCAGCCTGTGGAGTGGCAGCCCAAGCCCATGCAGGTCTACTCAGAAGTAAGTCTCATTGAAGTCAATGGGACTTGCTCCCAGGTAAGCAGGCACAGGGTTGTATCCAAAGTGAATTGGCAGTGCATGACAGTGCTGACTCCTGGCGTGACATCTCATGCGTTGCACATTTGTCCCTACTCCTGCTGGGGATGTGTGGGAAGAGATGCACTTGCTTCCTGATGTCAGGCCGGCGCCGTTGGTCTGTGGAACTCGCCGCCCACAAGATTGGGTGATGGTCACTAGCTTGAATAGCAGCAGGATAGGGTAAGTTTCTGGAGGAGAGGACTCTCCCCAGCAATGAGTCACGCTCTCCACCAGAGGCACACTGGCACATAACCCGAATACTAACTAACTAGGTATTTATATACCTAGTTTGTTAGTCGGATTACTCCTCTGACTTTATTCAAGGTGGTTTACATAGGCAGGCGTTGTCTAAATCCCTCAAGGGGATTTTGGCCTCCAGTTCTCCCACGCAGGCTGGCAAGCAGCTCCATCTCTCACACGGAGGGCAGCCAAGACGCTTCTTGCTCACACCAAGAGCAGGTGGAATCACTCAGCTCGTGTCTGAGTGCTCGCCAAGGTCTTCAAGGTCTCGCCATTCTCAGCTGTTCAGGGAGCCGGTGTCCTCAAACTGGCGACCTTCTGATGTTATCTTTGGGCTAACAGAGGCTCTACCCTCTAGACCAGACCTCCTGCCCTTCAGGGAGCAGTAGTAGGAGAGATGATTCCTTCTGTGGGCATCCAGGATGCTGGGTTTCAGGCCCCCTTTGGCTTGATCCTGAGGGGTTCTTGCCTGTTTTTCCCCTGATGTGGACCCCTGGTTCTCTCACAAGGTGTCACCCCAGTTCCCTCCTCGGAGCTGTGCAAGTCCTCAGCTGCAGTCACTGAGCTGCCGAACCCAGAGAGCGAGATAGCAAGATACTACTCCTTGCCTACTTAATGCGCTGACTCTCTCTGCTTTCCGGTTAGACCTCTTCCCTTTACGCGTCCACCTTGGCTGTGACCCCGCATACAGTGGGCAGCTTTGCCCAGCATTTGCGTTCATCTTTTGACTTCTCCTTCAAAGAGCCCCGAGAACCTTGGCCTGCCGGTTTTATCGACCTGGCTTTGACCCTACACTGTCATGCACATCTACCCAGTTGAAGTTCAGTGGGTCAAAGTTGGCAGCTGAATTTGCAGGAGCAACCCTGAAATTTTAATATTGCATGCTTCTGGGTATTAATCACCCTCTGGATTCCAAGTGATCACTCCCCCTTCCTTTCTTTTTCTTTCCTTTTGCCAGATTCTTCCAGCCGTCAAAGGAAAGCCCAGCGCCTGCCTGCCTCTCCTCCGAAGGAATTTGCATTGCTTCTCCCCCACCCCACCCCCTGTGCAAATATGATGGAGACTGAAGCTTTCTCTTCTTTTGTCTTCTTTGGCACCCTGCTGGTTCTCAAAATGTACACCGTGGCCATCATCACGGGACAGGTCCGACTTCGGAAGAAGGTAAGCCGACTTTTCCGCCTCTTTTTTTCCCCCATGGTGGCTGGATTTTTTTAAGCCTTGCAAGTGCTCAATTGCTTGGCGCGACCTCTTCTTTAGGAAGAGGAAGAATTGTTTGTTAGTTAGGAAATGAGTTTCCTGCCTTTGGTCTCCCGCTTCCAGCTGCCACTGTTTACCTCCCTGAAAAAGTTGTGCTTTAAACAAACTGGCGCAACGGCGCAAGCAGGTTCAGGTCACTCGCATTTAGAGGACTGAGTAATCCCCCCCCCCCCATTCCGGGCAAGTGAGAATGTGCTAGGAAGGAACTGCAAGCCAAAGAAGGGTACAGTCCTAAGAGAGACAACCAAATATCAACACGGCAAGCTTGTGGCTCCAATAGTGGGCTAGAAGATGATAAGCAAAAGGAGGGGTAGGGGAAAGAATGTAGGGGGGCACATGTAGGTTCACTTCACAGTTTGTAATATCAAAAGATGAGTGTGGCAGAAGTTGACTGCAGTTTGACTGGTCTCTAAGAGTGCCGTGTGCATGACATGACCGTTCCTCATGTCTCATGTGTCTTATGTGTCTCTTGCTGAGTTGCATGCCATATAAGCTGTGCAGTGTAGAAGCCAAGCATAGCACCCCACAGCCCCCCGAAGCCCCATCCCACCAAGACTAAAGGAAAAAAAAGCAGAAATTTGAAAAGCAAAGACTTGAATCTCCTGCCACTGGTTTCTACTTTGATATCGACGATACCCTGCACTTGCCTGATCTCGTCGGATCTCGGAAGCTAAGCAGGGTCAGGCCTGGTTAGTACTTGGATGGGAGACCGCCTGGGAATACCGGGTGCTGTAGGCTTAGACCATGATCTCGGAAGCTAAGCAAGGTCAGGCCTGGTTAGTACTTGGATGGGAGACCGCCTGGGAATACCGGGTGCTGTAGGCTTAGACCATGATCTCGGAAGCTAAGCAAGGTCAGGCCTGGTTAGTACTTGGATGGGAGACCGCCTGGGAATACCGGGTGCTGCAGGCTTATACCATGATCTCGGAAGCTAAGCAGGGTCAGGCCTGGTTAGTACTTGGATGGGAGACCGCCTGGGAATACCGGGTGCTGTAGGCTTATACCATGATCTCGGAAGCTAAGCAGGGTCAGGCCTGGTTAGTACTTGGATGGGAGACCGCCTGGGAATACCGGGTGCTGTAGGCTTAGACCATGATCTCGGAAGCTAAGCAAGGTCAGGCCTGGTTAGTACTTGGATGGGAAACCGCCTGGGAATACCGGGTGCTATAGGCTTATGCCATAGTCTTTCGAGACTAAAGGTTGCCAACCATTTTTTTTTCCATCCCAAACTCTTGGGGTGGCTTGCCGTAGTTTAAACGAAGAGTAGTTCCCAAACTGTGGGTTGCCAATGGGTGATGGAAAGATCAGGTAAACAATGGCCTCAAGCCCTGAGGCTGTTCGGAAATCAGATGCCGTAGCACTGCAAAGAGCACACCTCCTGCAGTTTGCAAGCCTGTGTGAATGTAGGGAGGTGAATGTGTGAGGACCTTTTTCTGATCATTGCTACTTATACAGAAATAAATTAAATTTATTGATTTAATTGAGGTAGAAGGAATAATTTCTTTTTATGTGTAAGTAATAAAATTTCTTTCTAGATCTCCTTTTTTTGAAAGTCTGGTGTTTTGATAGAGTGTCATTTTAAAAAGTGCTAAAAAGTTTGGAAACCACTGATATAGACAGTAACCAGTGACTCTGTACATGCCTGATCTCGTCTGATCTCGGAAGCTAAGCAGGGTCAGGCCTGGTCAGTACTTGGATGGGAGACCGCCTGGGAATACTGTAGGTGCTGTAGGCTTATACCATAGTCTTTCGAGACTGAAGGTTGCCAACCAGTTTAGGCAAATTTCTCAATTTGCCTCCATTTGAGTCAGCCACTGTTCTCAGCTTAGGTTCTTTTTGGGGGGGGGGGGGAATGTTTCAGAGGCAGCACCTGAGCACTTTTGGTGGTGATGTTGCTTCTCTGGTGGTCTGAGAAACCTTGGAACTCCCTCCTCAACCGCACCCCTGGGTCTGGCTTCCCCCTTGGTTCAGATCTCTTAATTATTAAGGCAATTGGTGGAAAACTAACTTTAAAAAAAATGTTGGCTGTTTGCCTGGAGACATGAACTTCTGTGACCTGAGTTCTCAATCCAATTTGCGTTCGTGGTACAAAATGTGATCTGGTTGTGGTTGGAACTGTGGGGAAGGGGGGGAATGCAACGCTTTCTTGGCAGTGCCGCAGAATCAGTAGGACTGATTCTTAGGTGGTTGGTAGGTGTATTCAGGGTTGAAACGATATAGATGTGGCTTGGTCTTTTTTCCCCACCCAAAACAAATTCCTGCAGGCTCTGGCACGCCCCCCCCCCCAAAAAAAGGCAGCAACACATCATCAAATTCTTGGGCTGGGGGGGGAGGGAGAGGAAGTAGAAAAGTGCCTGAAACATGTTGAGCCTGTTATCTTTGCCATTGGAGCTAACGGTGTAAACAGCCATCAAACCAAACACAACTAAGGCAAGATCTGGGTGCATCGGGCGCATTTTGTTGCACGCACTCTCAAGTGCTCCAAGAAGTGAATTCCGGTGAGAGTCCAAGTCCTGGCCTATTTTGGAAGGGGGAAAGCTCACCAGAGGGCTGTCACTAACCGGGTGCGCATTGTGGACTGCTCCAGGTGAAGCCGCCAGAGGGGGGGGTGACGCTGGAAGTGCGGCGACAGGCAGCTAGCCTGGGAAAGCCACCCCTGTTCTCATGGAAAGTCAGGGTCAGAGTGAGGCCAGAAGGGGGAGGGCCTTGTGGGTGACACTATTGCCACTGATGTGGGTCATAGTTTGATTTCTTCACATATATAAAGGTTGGGCAATGGGATGCCTGTTTTGGGTCAGAGGGGACTCTGGAGGGGGGGGGGAAACTCGCACTAGGCCCTTTTTCCTGTTGGGTGCTGGTGCCAAGAGTTCAAGCATTGACCCGGTCAGGTGGACCCTCTCAGTGTGTGACTTCAACCTGTGGCCAACCCTCCCAAGCGCACTGGAGGAAGGCAGGTTGAGACATGTGCAGTAGGAGTGATAGTTTTGCATGAGTTTTCCAGGGAGCCACTCCTCTGGGGCTAAACGTGTGAGAATTGCCAGCCTGGAAGATCCGGGTTCAAATCCCTGCTGAGCCGTGAAGCTTTCTGGGTGACCTTGGGCCAGTCACGAACAGCCTTGCCCGACCTCACAGGGTTGTTGTGAGGGTATAAGGAGGGAAGGAACCATGTTTGTCACCCTGAGCTCCTTGGAGGGAGGATAGTACAAAAAAAAGGTGAAAAACAAATACCCCCCCCCCAACCTGTGTTTCCAATTTAAGGCTTCTGTACAAACTGCAATGCTTGGGGGAGTTTCCATCGTGTCAGAAGAGGGGGGGAAAATGATGCAGGCTTTCACTGTCCCTGTTCTTAATTTGAGTGTTGACGCTCGTGATGCAGGATTCCAAAGTTGCCGACTTCCTCTCCGCTCCGGGCTGTGGATTGTGTTGGGAACATGGCCTTTTCAGGAAAGGCTTTTGAAGTTGCGGGTTTATGTAATGCTTTCACAAGCTGGGATTTTTTTTTTTCCAGGGGGGGGGAAGAAGGGATTGACGTCTCAACCGGCGTTTGGCGGTGCAAAAGAGTTTCAAAATCAGATTGCGGTGGAAAAAAACCCCATAGGGAACAGCTGCGCCGGGGACGCCGGGATGGAGAGCCTGAAATTGGATGCAAGGGCTGAGTCTAAGTGGTGACAAAAGTTCATGGCACAGAGAGAAGCATTTTTTTCAGCTCCAGGATCTTTAGCGCAGATATCCATCTTGGGGCATAGAGGACGGTCTGGAGGCATCTGACGCAGTTTGTCCTTAAAGGCTGATTTTTAAGTGCTGAGTAGAGTTGAGGAAGTAGGTAGGGTTGTTTTTTTGGGATGTATCCCCCTCTGGACAATGCTGCCCAGAGGAAATTGAGCTCAGCCAGCATTTCATCTCTCCTGCCCCACTTATGAAAGCTGGTAAATCTGCAGAACTACATGGTATAGCTTTTCCTGGACTGTACCACTTTAAAAAGCAGGGGGATTGCACAGGAGAGCTGTTGCTGAAGGTGGGGAAAGCTGTTGTAGCATCATGGTCGAGATGATGTGGCTGTTCGTGGTATGCATCTCACTACTCTGCAATGAACTCACCAGGGGCCGGGCCTCCCCTCCCCTCCACACACGCAGACCCCCTGCAGTCTGTAATGGTACAATCCAGGCAGGGCAATACCCAAGCTCAGTCCCCCTTAAATCATCGAGGACTTAAGTGCTCAATGG
Organism: Tiliqua scincoides; assembly: GCF_035046505.1. Lineage (NCBI taxonomy): Eukaryota > Metazoa > Chordata > Lepidosauria > Squamata > Scincidae > Tiliqua > Tiliqua scincoides. Next base: position 3,146,326 of record NC_089836.1, read on the forward strand.
TCAGTTGCTTCCTGTACAGTGACAGTGGGGCTGCTGGCATGATGCGCAAAGGCTCTTCCTGGCAAGAGCCAGCCTTCTTCACTTTCACGCCTGGACTGAAAATTGAGAACATACCCCTCTTGGTTCGGGAGTGGGGCTTGCGTTGCCTTAAAAAGGCTGAGGCCCTCCCCCTTGTGAAGGGGGCTCCCCGTGGCGGCCGTCTAGAATAAAAATACACGCGCCATTTGCGCACTTGGTAAGCAGTAGTTTTGATCTCCAAACAAGAGTTTGCGATCAGTATTTTGAAATGTACCCCAGTATAGATCAGAGGTATCCAAACCATGGCTTGCGAGCCATGTGTGGCTCTCAGCCACATCATGCGCAGTTCCTAGACATAAGAACATAAGAACAGCCCCACTGGATCAGGCCAGAGGCCCATCTAGTCCAGCTTCCTGGATCTCACAGCGGCCCACCAAATGCCCCAGGGAGCACACCAGATAACAAGAGACCTGCAAGGCTTCCTGGGAATTGTAATTAAGAACATAAGAACAACCCCACTGGATCAGGCCACAGGCCCATCTAGTCCAGCTTCCTGTATCTCACAGCGGCCCACCAAATGCCCCAGGGAGTACACCAGACAACAAGAAGACCTGCAAGACTTCCTGGGAATTGTAATTAAGAACATAAGAACAGCCCCACTGGATCAGGCCAGAGGCCCATCTAGTCCAGCTTCCTGGATCTCACAGCAGCCCACCAAATGCCCCAGGGAGCACACCAGATAACAAGAGTCCTCATCTTGGTGCCCTCCCTTGCATCTGGCATTCTGACATAGTCCATTTCTAAAATCAGGAGGTTGCGCATACACATCGTGGCTTGTAACCCGTAATGGATTTTTCCTCCAGAAACTTGTCCAATCCCCTTTTAAAGGCGTCCAGGCCAGACGCCATCACCACATCCTGTGGCAGGGAGTTCCACAGACCAACCACATGCTGATTAAAGAAATATTGGCTGAGCTCCTTTGTGCATCACAATTACCATAAAAGGTAAATAGGAAATTTTCAAGCTTAATAATTACGGTGGGCCCTTGGTTTTCATGGGGGATTCAGTCCAGCTCTCTCCCCCTTTGGATGCTGAATTCTATGGCCTGGGAAAGACCCTGGAGAGGTGCTGCCAGACTGCGGGAACCCAGGGCAGGCTCCGCACAGAAGTTCTTAATCAATGTTATGTTCTGGATTTCAACCCCCTTCCCTTCTGGCATTCAGATCTGAGCACGCTGAACATGAGAGAGGCATCCATACGCACCAAGGTTTGAGATTATGCGCGTCATCACAGTAACTCCATTTGGGTATAATGGGGCAGAACAGTGGCCTTCTGCTACATGAATGGGCCTCTGTGAGCCATGGGTTTGTGCGGTTCCTCCATCCCTTCTCTGCGCTAACTCTTCCCGTCTTCCTCCAGGCGTTCGCCAACCCCGAAGACGCTCTGAGGCACGGAGGGCTGCAGTATCACCGAGAAGACCCCGATGTGGAGCGATGCCTTCGGTGAGTCTTCAGACCACCACCCGCGGGTGGGAGGCCTCCTCTGTGTCTCCGAACCAGTTGTACCTCCACCCACGTGTGCAGGCCCTGCGCTGTGAGAGGTGACACTCCACGATGTGCTGCTGTGAGCCAGCCCTCCCCCTGTGGCTGTTCCAGTGGCGCATAGTCTCCCCCCCTTCATCCTATGCCAATGCTGTATCTTTGATTGTGCCCCCCCCTGCTTTCCAAAATAGAGAGGATGTGGTGTAGTGGTTAGAGCAAACTTAATGGGGGGGTCACAGAGCCCCCACAGCCACTTCTTCCTGGCTCAGCTGGGGACCACGATCTTGGATCTCATGAAAACTCATGAGGCCCAAGACGGTGGTGCCTAAATCTCAGGAGATCCAAGATGGTGGCACCTGGTATGAAGGGCCACTGGTGCAATCCTGTGGCGTCCCTGTAAGGCACTGTTACCTGCACATGCTGGATCTTGTCTGATCTCGGAAGCTAAGCAGGGTCAGGCCTGGTTAGTACTTGGATGGGAGACCGCCTGGGAATACCGGGTGCTGTAGGCTTATGCCATGATCTCGGAAGCTAAGCAGGGTCAGGCCTGGTTAGTACTTGGATGGGAGACCGCCTGGGAACACCGGGTGCTGTAGGCTTATACCATGATCTGGGAAGCTAAGCAGGGTCAGGCCTGGTTAGCACTTGGATGGGAGACCGCCTGGGAATACCGGGTGCTGTAGGCTCATGCCATGATCTGGGAAGCAAAGCAGGGTCAGGCCTGGTTAGTACTTGGATGGGAGACCGCCTGGGAATACCGGGTGCTGTAGGCTCATGCCATGATCTGGGAAGCTAAGCAGGGTCAGGCCTGGTTAGTACTTGGATGGGAGACCGCCTGGGAATGCCGGGTGCTGTAGGCTTAGACCATAGTCTTTCGAGACTGAAGGTTGCCAATCTCTCTCTCCCCTGTAAGGGTGATGCAACACGACACCAGGACCATGGGGCGTGCACTAAAATCGAGTGTTGGAAGGGTTAGGACAGACAGAAGAAAATATTTCTTTACCCAGCATGTAATTAATCTGTGAAACTCTTTGCCACAGGATGAGGTGATGGCATCTGGCCGAGATGCCTTTAAAAGGGGACTGGACACATTTCTGGAGGAAAAGTCCGTCATGGGTTACAAGCCTTGATGGATCTGTGCAACCTGATTTTAAAAGTAGGCGACCTCAGAATGCCAGGTTCAAGGGAGGGCACCAGGATACACATCTCTTGGTGCTCCCCGAGGCATCTGGTGGAGATAAAGGAAGCTGGACTAGATAGACCGATCCAGCTGTTCTCTTCTTGCGTTGAATAGGATACCTTAGGATACCTAAGGTATCACGGTGCATGTTTTGGGAACCCCCGGGCTATCATATTAGACTCCAGCCAAAACTGGCAATTCATTCGGCAACAAGATGTATTTTCTTGCTCGAGGCAGGCACGATGAACTCAGTGGTTCACCCATGCGTGGCTTATCACTGGGTGCTGGAAGGGTTGATGCCCATCAGCCGTGACAAACCGGCTCCCCAGCCTCCGCTTCTTGCGACCGCAACCTGAACCGGCAACTTCCTGCGTAATACGGCGCAGACCGAAAAGGTCACGTACCCGAAAAGCTGAATCATTTTTCTGAATGGGAAAACAACCTGACCTGACACTGACCCGGTACTGCGGCAGGATGTGCGGAAATGCCACAGGCTTAAATTTGCCGGGGCAGGAAGGGCAAATCTTGGCACAGCCTGTCTATGCCCAGATCTCAGGATTGCCAAGGTCATGAGGGCAAGAGCCTTGGCACATCACCAATGTGGTGGCGAGACTCACAGCCCCAGGAATCTGACCCAGGGTGCTGAAACAAAGCAGATTTGGATGGGAATGAGCTGCCCCCCCCCGGGAACCCCATCTGTGACCCCTTTGGTTGAGGATGTGGCTGGTAGAGATGGGGAGCGGAGCTCCTGTGGTAGGTGACATCATATCCGGTGCTGCTTTTGAAACGTCTTTTTCCAAATGGAAGGTCGGGCTCTGCGGGAGGCAAACTGAGGCAGTCACCTGGGGGGGGCATATGCCAAGATTGCTCCCAACAGCCGCTTGTGAGATGGTGCGCTGCTTGTGGTACATGGAAACTAGAAGCCTGTGCAGCTTTACCTGGGAGTGAGTCCTAGTGGAACTACTCGAGTAGACATGGTTACCTGCGCTCTCACGGTGCAATCCTGTGCACATCTCCTCCAGAGTAACTACCAATGGGTTGCAACGGGGCTTACTCCCAGGGCAGTACATATAGGACTGCAGCCTAATATCTCTTGGGGGGGGGGAGTTCCCTTCTTCAATTTGTATACATTGTGTTAAAATGATTGAAACCTACTCAAAGGCTTTGGGAGGAAATGAGATACTTCAGTGATGTATACAATGGTCCGTTCTTGCCTGTGGGTTCAGCAACTGCGGATGTTAGAATTGTCCTGCAGTGCTCAGGAGATCCAAGAGGTTGGCACCCATCTTCCTGGCATGGAGTTGGAAGGGATCTTGGAGGTCATCTAGGCCACCCTGTGCTCCACTGATCTGGGGGAGGGGATGCGTGGATGTAGCCAGAGGAGGGCCCTTATCCATCACCCCGTCGGGTGTGTGTGTGTGTGTGTGTGTGGAGGGGACAGCTTTGAGCTCTTGGAGGAAGTTCTGAGTGGAGAAACCAGCCCTGTATTTATTTATTTTTTAAAGTTTGTTTCCTCCTGATTCAATATTCTTTAGCTTGGAGCTGTAAGAGGAGGGGGTGTGTGTGTGTGTGTGTGTGTGTGTGTAAAGAAAAATATGGCACAGGAAGACCTGGAGCTGTAAGAGGAGGGGTGTGTGTGTGTGTGTAAAGAAGAATATGGCACAGGAATTGTGGTGGGCCTCGGGTGTGGAGAGATTTACAACATGATTGTTTGCTTCAGAGAAAGAAAGAAGGACTGCTTTGGAATGTAAGCAAGGGATTAGCGAAGCCATTGGCTTTATGCGCTTGCGGGATTGCTGGCATTCCAGGCCTCCATTCCTCATGGCTGGGAAGGGGGGGTGTCGTGTAAGGCATCGGCATTCCAGCTGCTGTGAATCTCTGTCTTTTCTTGCTGTGTTCAACAAACCAGCTCTCGCCCCTCATTGAAGCCAGTTTGGCTCTTTGCTGGGACCATTTGTCCAAATGCAGACATAGAGAGAGGGGGGGTTGGGGGGAAAAAAACCTGAACTTCCATCATGGTAGTGTCAGCTCTGGCTTTAGGGGGCAAAAGACCTGGTCAAGCCCCAGATGATGGTTTCCATGGCCCCCAAGTGAGCCCCGAGCAGGGAAGTGAATAGGGAGCAGTGGAGACCCCCTTCTTTATCTGGTGCTAGTTAACAAATCTTGAGAGCCTGACTCCTCCATGAAATAGAAGGGCTGAGGACATCTGGGAATTGGGACTGGTGAAGAAGGTTTTCCCAGGTCCCCCATGAGCCCGGCTGCCCACGCGGAGCATCAAAAGGGCCTTGCTGAGTCAGGATTGGCCAGGAGGATGTCTGGGCCCCTGGCCAGGGCCTCTCCCTGCAAGATGGGGGTCCCATCAGACAGCCAGTCATAAGAAAAGCTCCGCTGGATAAGGCCAAAGGCCCGTCCAGTTCAACTTCCTGGATCTCACAGCAGCCACATCCACCCACCGTCACCGCATTCAGCGGCAAGGAGTTCCACGGGTTGATTCCCCGCCAAGTCAAGGAAGGTTTCCTTTTGTCCGTTTCCACGCCACTGAGTGGCTGCCTGCCCACTGGTTCTGGTGTTGGAGTCCTTGGGGAGGGGGAACCTGGTGGCATGGGGCTAGCAGCAGCCCCCCCCAAGACCCTAGATGCACTTTTGACCCTGTTTGGGGGGGGGGAAGAGCCAAGAATTGGGTTGCTTTGGAGCCAACTGGCACGCTTTGGCAAGATGCAACACTGTGACTCGGGCTCCTTTGGCCTGATATAAGAGGAAAGCTTGCAAGAGGCCCCCCTGGGGTGATTTATTCCTCCTTAATTGCTCGTCAGCTTGCTTGTGCTGTCTGTGCATCCCCCCCAAGGCTGTGGTTTCTTCCCCCTCCTGTATCTGAGCCAGCCGGCCCAGAGTCAGTCATCAGAGTTTCCTTCTGTCTCAGAACCAGCCCAGGCAGGGCTCTTTGTGGTCCTTGGGGGGGGAATCTGGGGAGGAAGTGGCCGAGCTGGTCGCGGTTGTGGGCTGCCTTGTTTGTGTAAGAGGCCATTAACAGCCCTGGGAGGCAGCCAAGGTGTGCGTGTACATAAATTCATGTGGGATCTGGGGGGGGGGGGAGTGTGGCTGGGATGGTAGGGACAGGAAATGGTGCGCAGGCCATTCCTGTAGCAACAGTGGCGTCCATGTCCACGCTTGTCGCTTCTCTTGCCAACGTGCTCGGTGACTGGAGCCGGCTGTGTCTCGCATTCCTTTCCCCACATCGTGCCAGAGATCCTTGCTCTGTCGTCTTCTCCCTCTCTGTTCCCTAGATCAGGGGTGTCCAAACTTTTTGGCAGGAGGGCCACATCATCTCTCTGACATCCTCCTTCCCCAGGGGCCGAATTAATTTACATTTCAAATTTGAATAAATTTACAGAAATGAATATACTAGAGATGGAACGTATATGAATGAATGAAGGTCTTACAGTCGCTCAAGGCCTATAAAAGGCCTTGCACAAAGCAAGGCTGGCCTTTCCTTAGCTGCCGCTGCTGCATCACAGATGTGAAACAGCAAGTAGTGGAGGGAGCCCTTGCCCCACAGCTCAGGTGAGAAGTCAAACAGTCGTCCTCTTGCTGACAGCCGTCGCGTTGGGCCAGCACAGGCTCCAAAAAGTCTCCGGAGGGCCAGAGACTCATTGGAGACTGGGGGCTCCCTGAGGGCCTGATTGAGAGCCCCCGAGGGCCGCAAGCGGCCCCCGGGCCGGGGTTTGGGCACCCCTGCCCTAGATGATGCTCTAACTCGGCAGTTCTCAAAGGGTGCTCCTAGCCAGGGCTGGCTTTAAGCCCATTGGGCCAATTGAGCTCTGCACCTAAGGGCGCCCCCCTCCCGGCTCTAGGGTAAACACTAAAAATACCATTAATATTTTTATGAAATCATGCGCTTTTTCAGCGCGTATTTTGATGGCTTTCCATTCTACCAGAGACAAAGCGTGTAAGACATTTTATTTACATCTCTAAGATGCTAGAGGCCTGGGCTGTGACTCTGCTTCCTCCTTCCCCCAAATGTGTCCAGTTGGGCCCTGCAGCTCCTACGGCCGGCCGTGGATCTGGGGATCCCCGAGACCACTTCAGGGGCTCCACGCCAGAAATGGCTGCCACCTTCCCCCTGCCTGGCTCGCGCATCTGTTCCTTCCGCCTCCCCTGCTGGCAGCTCTCCTTCCTCATTCCCCTCCTGTTCAGGTTCACTGATGGTATTTGGCGTCAGGCTCCGCGCTGCGCCACTTTGCGCGTGTGCCCGCACGCTTCCGGAGACTCTGCGCATTGCGCCAGCGGGGCTCCCGGAGGTGCCTTTTAGAAGTGCAGAGGGCTCCAGAGACCACACTCTAACTCAGGGGTGCCCAAACCCCGGCCCGGGGGCCACTTGCGGCCCTGGGGGGGCCTTTAAATCAGGCCCTCGGGGAGCTCCCAGTCTCCAATGAGCCTCTGGCCCTCCAAAGACTTGCTGGAGCCCGTGCTGGCCTCTCAGCAAGAGAGAGACTGTTCGACCTCTCACTTGAGCTGTGGGACAAGGGCTCCCTCCACTACTTGCTGTTTCACGGCTGTGATGCAGCAGCGGCAGCAAAGGAAAGGCTGGCCCTTGCTTTGTGCAAGGCCTTTTACAGGCCTTGAGCTACTGCAAGACCTTCACTCATTCACACAAGTTCCATCTCTAATATATTCATTTATGTAAATTTATTCAAATTTAAAATGGTAAATTAATTCTTTTTTTTTCCCCCGGCCCCCGACACAGTGTCAGAGAGATGATGTGGCCCTCCTGCCAAAATGTTTGGACACCCCTGCTCTAACTCATAACCAGCACTGGATCTGAATTTGAGAGCTGCTTCTCCAGCCAGAGTTAAGTTGAATTCCAGGTCTGTCCCCTCTCTCGTTGTACACTGAATAGCTTCGCAAGGGCCTGCTGATGGGGTTGAGCAATCACAAGGATCATGCTTTGGTTTAAAAAAAAAAAATGACCATCTCTGTTGCCGTTTGCCTTCCTCTCCTGTGACAACAATGTCTTGTGGTCATATTCCTGTTGTGTTTCACGAGGGGCACCCGGGACCTGGCAAATGAAGGCTCCCCTCCTAGACATGCTTACCAGAGAGCAAGCTCCACTGAACACAGCCCGACTTAGGGCCCAATCCCAACTGGCACTGAGGTCCAGCACTTGGTGTTGCACGTTTGCTAGAAGGCATGCCAGCACCAGCGGGCAATAAGGCTTCTCAAAGTGGGCGAGGGTGGTGGGGAGTGGGTAGAATGGGGCGGAAGAAGGGAGGTGGACAGAGAGGGCAGGGGCCATCTCTCCCAGTCCAGACAGCCTGACGTAGGCCTCCTCGGGTCTGCACACGCTCAAAAGTGGGCACAGATCCGAGGAGACCCATTGGTGGGAGGGCTTTCTCTATGTGCCTCCTGTATCTCTATGTGCCGTGTGTGTGTGTGTGTCCATCACAGTCCAGCTTCCTGGGTCTCACACCGGGGCCTCTCACAGTGCGCAGAGGCCATTCATTCCTCTTTCTCAGTGCGCTGGAATAACGTTTAGCCACAAACCGATAGCAGAGATCTACGATTGGAGAGTCATCATGTCTTATCTGGTTCCCTGCTCTGCGGTTGTTGTCTGATAAGAGAAAAGGGTGGGGGGGGAGCGCAGTGGCATAGAAAGCAGAGGCCGGGGGGGGGACGACTACTCTGAGTGCCAGGCTGGAAGGGGGTGACACCGCTGTGACCGCACAGAATGAGTCACAACGATGGCTGGGCCATGCGCGTGCTCTCGGCCACAGTGTCTCAAATCGGGCTGTCGTGAGCCTTCCTCCTTTGGAGGTTTGAGAACCGAACGTGAAGAGGAGCCTGCCTGCCTCCTCTGGGGAAAACCGGGAAGTGACGTCATGGTGTTGCCTGACGTCACACCTCCCTGGGTGCCACGCCCCCTGGCAACTCCGCCGGTGTGGGGCTTAAACAGGGAAAGGAAGCCGGGGACACCAACAGGCTTGCCTGGGAGTACGTTCTGCTAAATGTGGTAGGGGCTTACGTCTGGACATGGACACGAGCAGGATTTGGGACTAGCCCAGGATCTCCTGGTGTCAGTGGTGGCGTCCCATAATGCTGCCCCCTTACCTGACACTCCTCTGACACTCTAGTCCACCACTTTTCTCTCCTCCACAGTTCTGCTCTGCCCCATCTCTTCCTTCCCCAGCCCAAAGAGGCAGAGGTGGATTGGTGAAGGCAAGTCGGTGGACAGAGACGACCGCCCCCGTCAATCTGCTTCCTGTTTCAGTTGGCCTCAGAGGTGGGCCGACACTGGTCCTATCCCCGGGGCCTCTTGATACAATCCAGACTCCTTTTAACTGGGCAAGGAGGTGTTTTGTCTTTTATTTTTTTAAGGGTGAGTCTCTGATGTTGAGAGCAAGGATCACTTACTTCCCAGTTTCCCAGTCTTCCCAGCAGAGCATTCTCCAGTCCTGGCCACTATGTACCGCTGTCTGTTTCTGAAGGGTGAATTCTTTTAAAACAGATTTTTCTTTTTAGAGAAACATGAGGCTGGCGCATTTCTTTTGCTCATCATCATCCTCATATCAGCAATGGCTTTTTGTGCTTTTTTTTTTTTTTAAAGTGTGCTTGGGTTTCAAAACCCTCCTTTGCACTAAAAGTGGAGTGCAAATCAAGCCCTCCTTGTTCAGTGGGGCTTACTCCTGACTCAGTGCATCTAGGATGTGGGCCCCGCCTTCCGTTTCAGATTGGCGCGGCCAGTAGGAAAGATCCACACTGAGGTTGGAGCTCAGTGGCTGAAGCAGGTACCCCTGGAATGCTGGCGCCCCAGGCGTGTGGCCGCGCTCTAGCCTGGCGCAACCTTTTGCCGCCGAGAAAGAGGAAGTTGCAGCTTGTAAAGAGCTGCGCAATGCGGGCACAGCTACACCAGCTGCCAGGAATAGCCGGCGGGTGAATCAGCCGGGGCAAACCGGAGGTGGTGATTGTTTTAGCATGGGAGGGGAGAGCCTTCCGAAAGGTGCGGTCAATTGAGACGTGTTCCTGAATGGCACCTCTTATACAAAGAGGCTTATTTTAAGTGGTGCAGCTGTGACTAAATAATACCTCTTTTCTTCATACGTGCGCAGGCTTGCGCTGGAATGCCGGCCTTGTTGCGACTCATTGACAGTTGATCAATCATTACCACAATGCCTTTTTTTGGCCAAGCAACAGCTGACTGGCCAAAAAGCCCCCATGAACATTAAATCTGTGCAGGATTCGATTCCAGAACGTATCGCTCTGCCAAAGCTTGTGCTTTTGTCGCTCTAGCAGCGGTTCCCAAACTTGCCTGGCTCACGATTGCCCCTGGCAGCTTCCTCGGCCAGGTGCTGCCGTCATGGATCTCACGAGATCCACAATGGTGGTGCCCAAATCTCATGAGATTTTGTGCAATCCAAGATGACGGCACTCAAGTCACATGCGATGTGGCCGCCGCTGTCGTGGATTTCACGAAATCTCGTGAGGTCCAATTTGGCTGCACCCAAATCTCGTGAGATTTGGGCACTGTCATCTTGGCTTTTGCGAGATCCAAGGTGGGGTTGCCCAGGGGAACTGGTCGGAGGGGAACCTGTGAATGTGCCGTGATTCCCCCAAGGCATTGCAATACACATTTGGGAACCCCTGCTTTAGAGTGGCCCTCTCCGATTCTTCCTTTTTCAGGGCTCATCGCAACGACATGGAAAACATCTACCCTTTCCTATTCCTGGGGGCTGTCTACTCCCTCCTAGACCCCAACCCAGCCGTGGCCCGGATCCACTTCCTGGTCTTCTTTCTCAGCCGAGTCGTCCACACCGTAGCCTACCTGCTGAAGCTGAAAGCCCCCACGCGCTCAGTGGCCTACAGCCTGGCCCAGCTGCCCTGTTTCTCCATGGCGCTACAGATCCTTTGCGCACTGATCAAACACTGGTGACTTTTTGAAGCTGGCAATAATTCAGCATTGTGGGAATGGAAAGAGACATTTGGTCCCCTTGGAGAGTGACGGATGGGTGAATGAGGGTGTGCTCTCTCCAAGTTTTTTTTTTTTTTTTTGGCTGTGATTTCTGCGCCTCTTTGTGTTTTCTGCCGCGATAAAAAAAACATGGCCGTTTGCAATTTGACCATATTACCCGTGGGCTTCTTCTCCTCCTCGTCTTCCTGGGGCACCTCCATGTGACCGAAGAATTGGGCGTAGCTGTCGATGTTCAGTCCCAAATCCACCTTTCCCGAAGAGAGGAAAACGTCTCCAGCTCTGAAACCGCGGATTTCAACCGAACGGGATTTGGGCATCGCACGTTGGAGCGAAAGGGATAATGGAAGAGGTGGACTTCTCAAGATGGGTTTGTCACTGTGGGATGGAGGGTATGTCATCTGCACAGCTGAAACATTAATAGGATGACAGACTTCTTTGCAGGTTTTTTTGCTCTTAAATTGTTCGCCCGCCCCTCCATCAATATTTCCCCGAGCGACGGATGCTGTTGACTGTCTTACAATGCAACCCTGTGCCTGGCTACTCAGAAGTAAGGTCCATTGTAGTGTAGCCCCGGCATCCGTCAATCTGGCATCCACAAATTTTACTCACCATGGATGCCACGCCCCGCACCAGTATGCTAGTCAAATGTGGTCATCAAACCAGAAATGGCTTTGGATTCGTGTATCTGTGTTGGGGGGTGTGTGTCCTGGAACAGATCCCCCCCTGGATAAAAAGGGCAGACTGTAATTCAGTGAGACTTACTCCCAGGTAACTGTGTAGGATGGTGGCCTTCAGCGGTTGTCCTACATGTATTTATTGGGGAATGTGTTCCAACCGAAAGGGCTTTCTTCTAAGCAGTGGGGTAGCTTGGCATCCTGGAACCTGGGGCAAAGTTAAAGATGCGGGCGCTCCTGCGCTTTTTAACTTAAAAAATAAAGAAATCTGCTGCCTCCCCACTTCTAGCTCCCTTCCTGCTCCCCCAAAGTCGTCCCCCCCTGCTTGCCCCTAAGCCCCTGGAGCAAGGAGAGGCTAGAGACTAAAATTCCCGCTTCCCCTCTTGCAAAGGGTTCTGCTTTTTCCTGGTACTTTTTGCAAGATGGGGGGGGCAATTGCATGGGTGGGCGGCCAGAGAGTTGCCCCAGGCGGCCTGCAACCTGGTAAAATTGCAAGCCCTGCACCCCCTCTAGCTACACCACTAAGTAAGCACACGTAAGAAGGTACTGAACTTGACTACACCCTGAACTGTTTTTTTATGTAAAACTTTATTTTAGAACTGTGGTATATAAATGCTGTCAATAATTGTGATGAAATCAATTTAATAAACAGTGAAAGTGTTAAACCAAGGTCTCTCGGGGCCTAATCCTATCCAGCTTTCTAGTGCCAGTACAGCTGTGACAATGGGGTGTGTGTGATCCATCCTGCAGTGGGGAGACAGTCACAGAGACTTCCTTTGTTCCCTTACCTTGGGGTTGTACTGCAGCTACACCAGTGCCGGAAAGTTGGATAGGACTGGGCCCTTCAGTCTCTTGAAATTTCCTGTTTCCTTCTTCCAAACACCTGCCTATTATATATTTTTTTCCTATTATAATAGAGTATATTAGAGTATTACTCTCCCCTAGAGGAGTCGATTCACTTGTTTAAATAATTTTGAAAAAAATGCTTTTTACATCTTCAGTTTTTGCAAGAGTGACTGGGCCTGCATCTTGATGGGAAATCGGCAAGCTCAGTGGGGTGACTCATACAGAGATGCAACGGGCAGCCTCCCAAGGGGGGACAGGGGTAATTCAACTGCAGCTGAATAGATGATCAACAACTGGAGAGGTGTGCCATGAAGAGGTGTGATAGGACTGCACCCGTTCTCAGGGGCGGCTAGAGCATGGACTCCTGCAGAGTTGTGGTGTGCACTCTCCTCTAGTGCTTTGGCCCTTATAAGAACCCCTTAAATGCTTTCATTTACGTCTCACGGCATCCTCTTGCGCAGATAGGGAGTTGGGCAACCACAGGGGCACAGACCCCAAGCTTGTTTCAAGGCGAGTTCAAAAGAGCAAAGGAACGTAGCCGGATTGCAGAGATCAGAGGAGCCGTCAACGCAACCACCAACCGGTTACGAGGAGATAGTGACCCAGGGATCGCGAGAAGCTCCACCGCACGTCTCTTGGTTGGCCTGAGAACAAACACCACAAGGGTTTGAAGGAAACTGGCACTCATGACTTGGCTTAGATTTGGTATCTCTCTCTGCTTTCAGCAGACGTCCTTATCTCTCTCTCAAAATAGCATTCAACGGCTCAAATGCCCCTGGACGTGGAGGCTGCCATCTGGTTATATTTGGTGTGTGACAATGCGCTAGGGCAGTGTTTTTCAACCATTTTCATCTCACAGCACACTGACAAGGCACTAAAACGATCAAGGCACACCACCAGGTTTTTGACAATTGACAAGGCACACCATGCTGTCAGTGTGTGTGTGTGTGGGGGACAACTCACATCTCCCATTGGCCCTATTAATACATGACCTGTGGCACACCTGTGGACCGCTTGCGGCACACCAGTGTGCCACGGCACAGGAGTTGAAAACGGCTGTGCTAGGGTATAGTTGTATATGTTCCTGTACAGCAGCAGACCTATGGCCAATGTATTCGTTGTTCTCAATCCTTTCTGTTTCCCTATAGGAAGACATGTGTCAAGAAGCTGACCTCTTCCTCATCAACCCTAATCAGGTTAGGCAACTACGTGTAGACCTGCCCTGGTTCTTTAGTGGCTCACTCTAGGTAGGAAACATGTTGTGATGGAAATGTCCATGATCCTTCAAGGAGACAGGGTGAGGTGTCAACAGTGGCCCTTTGCTCTGACAGTTCTGGGAAGCAGGGGGTTTAACACCAGGGCCTTAGTTTGCTGCAGCCACTTGCTTAAAGTGGGCACAAGTCCTCTAGATCAAGTCTGGAAATCTTCTCTAGATCACGCTGGGAGAGCCCAATTGTAATGGAGGCCGGATAAATTGCTTCCAGGGGTTCAGCTCACACCCCTGGTGTACACGCCCCAGCAGTGTCTTTTCTAGCGGCTGTCTGCTGGTGTTCCTTTGTGTCTTTTTAGATTGTGAGCCCTTTTGGGACAGAAGCCGTCAGGTATTTGATTTTCTCTGCAAGCCGCTTTGTGAACTTTTTATTGAATATATAAATACTGTTAATAAAAATAAAAAAACACAGTATTTGGCACAGGGCCTGCAATCTGATTTGTGGCCACAAGATGGCAGCAGACTTTTAACCTCCAAAGAGTCCCATTCCAATTGGACCTGTTTTTATTTCTCTAAAGCAGAGGTTCCCAACACTTTTTCACTTGCCTACCCCTTGGCACCCCATTTCCATAAATTGTACCCCTCCTATCAGCCCTGCAAGGTATTCGAATACAGATCATCCTTTCCCACTATTATTCAATTTTTTCAAGTACCCTGAAAGGTCCTGGCAAGTACCCCTGGGGGGTAAATGTACCCTAGGTTGGGAATCGCTGCTCTAAAGGAAGATGTGTTGATTGACCAAGGAGCCTGTTGCTTCCTCTCAAACCTGCCTATGGTAGCTACCTACATGGATGCCTGCATTTGGCCTTACCGTGAATAGATACAGAGGCTAAATGCATCATGAGTGTGTAGGTGGCAACCATAGACAGGTTTGAGAGGAGGCAATGGACTCTTGGCAAGTCATATGTCTTCCTGGATTTGACAAGTTTCTGGAGGAAAAATTTGACAAGTTTTCTGGAGGAAAAATCCATTACAGGGTACAAGCCATGATGTGTATGCGGAACCTCCTGGTTTTAGAAATGGGCTATGTCAGAATGCCAGATGCAAGGGAGGGCCCCAGGATGCAGGTCTCTTGTGATCTGGTGTGCTCCCTGGGGCATTTGGTGGGCTGCTGTGAGATACAGAAGCTGGACTAGATGGGCCTATGGCCTGATCCAGTGGGGCTGTTCTTATGTTCTTATGTTCCTATAGGACAGGGGTGGGCAAACCCCAGCCTGGGAGCCATTTGTGGCCATAGGGACCCCCAATCTGACCTGCGGGGAGCCCCTGGTATCCAATGAGCCTCTGGCCCGCCAGAGACTATTGGAGCCAGTGGAACCACCAGACGCGAGCTTCGGGCCAGGTTAGAGCAAGGCCTTCCCTAGTCTCCAGGTGTGTTCTGCTTTTCCCTGGCCTTTATTTTAACCCCCCCCCCCCCCGAAACACGCATTGCCTCTGAACAACTTTTGTCTTAATGAGTTTCTAGCTTGGTCTGTGTGTGTTTCCATGTGCAAGAGGTGTGTGGCAAACAGGTCTGAGTTTTCATGTGGTTCTACATGCCTGTTAATTATAGTTCTCATGTAGTAACTATATATCTCATGTGTAGTTCTCATGTATTAAATAAGCTCCGTGAAATTCATTCATTCATTCATGTAAGTTCTGTCTCTAATGTATTCATTGATGTGAATTTAAGTAAATTGATTCAAATTTGAAATGTAAATTAATTCTCCCCCTCCCCCAGCTCCCGACACAGTGTCCGAGAGATGATGCGGCCAAAATGTTTGCCCACCCTTGCTATAGGAGAAGAGAAACACATCCAATTTCAATGGGATTTTATGAAGGTAGAAATGGGCTGCCCCCTTGTGGTGGATAATGGTACTGCGGACCATGTGCCAAACAGGTTTTCCTATGCAGTGTAAAGCTAAATGGCCAGTAAATAAGAGCAGAAGCAGGTTTGCTTAGATATTGCAGCTTTGGTTGCTGCTGTGCCAAGATAAGGAACTGCAGGACATGCTCCTTTTCTCAGCAGAATAGGTAAGAAATAAAAATTCCCATTGGTTGCATTTAGCACATTCTTGCTAATGTAATCTGTGGAACTCCCTGCCACAGGACGGCCTTTTGGTTAGATGCCTTTAAAAGGTGATTGGAGAGATGAAAACTCATTGCGGGTTAGACACCGTGTTTGAGAGGCAGCCTCTCTCTGAATGCCAGGTGCGAGGGCGTGGCAACAGGATGTGGGTCTCTTGTGGTCTTGTGTGGTTGTTGAGGAATAACACTGAGTTGCGTATACCAGCAGAGGGCAGCATTTAATGCCCTTATGTGATACTGCACCCATTCCCTTTTTAGTGCTTATTGTAAAAAGTGTGCAGGGGCAGATCCAGTGTTTGTCTTGGGGGGGCCATGAGCGCTACCAACTCCAGAGCCCAAGTCAACCAGGTGGGTAGACCTGGGCTCCCGGTTGAACTTGATGGCCTCTGTGGCTGCGGTTTGCTGAACGGGTAGACCTGCTCTCTCACCTGAACTTGGAGCCCATATCTACCTGCCTCCGTTTTTTAATGCAAGCGGCCTGGTTAGAAGACCAGCTTATTTGCTTGGTAATTGCTCTGCTGAATCTAGCCCTAAACCAACACTGGTG